>NC_134876.1:737683-740183 GCF_041734735.1 Babylonia areolata | reverse complement strand
CGGTACAAAAGAATTACTGGTGGTTTACTGTATTAAAGGACAGAAAAATTGCATGCACTGGCCCAAGGACATATAGACGGCCAGTCACAAAAAGGTTTTTCTATTGTTTTATTTACAATAGTTATAAGAAGATAAGAAGAAGAGAATAAAGAGAAGAGATAAGAAGACAATTCCTGAGTAGACATAAACAAGAACATGTCAGGAAAACATGTGGGTAGAAAGCACATGTATACATATTACATGGAAAGACTACCACTCAGTTTGGCATAAGCAACAACATAAGATAATGCATATGTGTGAAGACTAAACACTGACATCAGATGACATTGCTTTCTGATACATTTAAAGAGTGCAGTTACAGTGGTTGAAGCTATGCTGATTTAGTAGAAGTACACTGACAGTACAGATTTAAGTACAGCTCATACTGTGTCAAAGTGACTCAAATGAATCAGTTATTATGTAGCACTATACTGGAGTAAGCCGAATAGGAGAGAGCGTGATAGCTAAATTACAATGAACAGACTGTGATACATATCAGATGGTTTTAACCAATAACTGATATTAATCCAACACTATCTTGTAATCACCACAACAGAATACAGCACACATTATAGAGTCCTGACTAAGCACACTGTAGCAGTACAACTGCTATTAGCATGTGGAATAATACATGAATAATAAACAATAGAATAAGTGGCTTTGATAAAATATTGGCAAATTGAGAGACCAGATAGTCAGTGCTCAATACAAAGATTGGAAGAACCATCATGGCTTAACAATTAAGTGGTGAATTACTTACACAAGTAATCCATTGCATCAAAGCCAGATATCAACATAGCTAAGCTTGTGCTCAACATTTTAAATCTCCTCCACTGAAGTGGGATAAGTAACCTAACCTTCATCAGTGACAGTAGATGAGAAAGAATGCGTCATTCACTGGAACATTCTGGAACAAGCTATCAGTGTTCAGAGATGCCACTGACTGTGACGTTGAAAATGAAATGGAATACTGCTACACGCCAGCGTGGCGATTATTTAGATCAATCATAGCCGAGCTGTGACCACATGTCAAAGCAATAACTGAATAAAGCAATATCAACATACTCATATGAACACAAGTACTGTGTCGAAAAATACAATTTTCAAATCAGCGGCACATTTTACACACAGTACTTACAGCGATATGGCGATGACGCTGGCTGTTGCAGCAACACACACTTGGTGTAAGACACAGCAAAGAGAGAGAGCAGGCTCTGGCCAGTGACTGGCCAGGTGGAAAGTGACCAGTCATCACCTGATGTGGCTATTTATGCAAGTTAAGCGAACTACAATGACGCCCGTGTGTGCTGCAAAGCAAATCGGGCCTATGGCGCTAAATGTTTGAGTAATCTGTGTTTGTTACAAGGTGTTCAGTGATAAATTTCTAAATGATTCCTGAACCGACTTACGTCCAATTGGTCGCAAAAGAAACATTTCAACGCCTGCTTTCTAATGAGTATAAAATGAAGTGTTGATTTTTTTTAGATGAATTCATAATCTTAATTTAAGTCACCTGAAAAGGGTAAGTTTTAGTGAGCTTGTCGCTGAAAATTACAAACTGCGTTAAATCAGTTTAACGTAGGCAAACACAAATGGTGTAGATTTAAAGATGAAATTGTGACAATTCTGCCAGTATATAATACTTGTAGTTTACTGATCTGATAAAAGAGACATCGAATTAAATATGCTGCATCAGAAACAGTTTTCAGCTCACCCAGTGCTGTCGAGTGATGCTAGTTGTGGAGTGATTGTCGTTAAGTGTCGACAATGAAAATCGGCTTTGTATCTCCTGATCTATTTTCATCCAAACACTATAATGGTGTGGTATTAGTTTCCAACAGCAGTCACAGACAGAATTGTAAACTGTAGCATTATGTGTGACGAGAAGACAGAATGACGTAAGCTTAGCTCAGTTGAAATCTTTAATCTGACAAAGGATTAAAGTGAAATCAAGCATGCTTCTAACTGATTAAAGTGTGTGTGTAAGCACAACAAATATAATATTACAGCGAACGATACCAAAACTTAATTTAATAGATGTTTTGGGGCAGTTGTTTAAAAAGGGGTTTTGGATCTACAATTCGGAATGACGTCACGCATTCTGTGCGTGTCATTGAACATGGGCAGGATAGTTGCGAAAAAGGCGTTTGCTATAGGCTGGTGCGTGAAGCAGTGTCTGAAGCCAGCTGAGCACTTGGCTACATCAAAAATTATTTTCACAAGGATAACGATAGTCTTCAAAGCTGTAGTTTTTGGGGTGTGCTTTTTGTTTTGATTTTATGCTGAAATAAGTTCAGGCGAATATTGGAGAGAGAAAAAAAGAAATATCGCAACCTGTTCTTCGTTTGGGAAAGGAAGAGGAGAGGGTTGGAAGGGGGTGGGGAAGGAGGAAGAGGCCTTAATGGAGTTGTTTACACACATAATATCTCCACCTCCCAACACAAACATCCTCAAACACTTC
>NC_134876.1:727683-730183 GCF_041734735.1 Babylonia areolata | reverse complement strand
AAACACCACTTTCTGCTGTTTTCCCCCTGGCACTGAAGGAGTTATAATCTGAACCAGATAATTGTCTCTTATAATCTTATCTCTTTTATGACCTGAAACACCACTTTCTGCTGTTTTCCCCCTGGCGCTGAAGGAGTTTTAATCTGAACCAGATAATTGTCTCTTATAATCTTATCTCTTTTATGACCTGAAACACAACTTTCTGCTGTTTTCCCCCTGGCGCTGAAGGAGTTTTAATCTGAACCAGATAATTGTCTCTTATAATCTTATCTCTTTTATGACCTGAAACACCACTTTCTGCTGTTTTCCCCCTGGCACTGAAGGAGTTATAATCTGAACCAGATAATTGTCTCTTATAATCTTATCTCTTTTATGACCTGAAACACCACTTTCTGCTGTTTTCCCCCTGGCGCTGAAGGAGTTTTAATCTGAACCAGATAATTGTCTCTTATAATCTTATCTCTTTTATGACCTGAAACACCACTTTCTGCTGTTTTCCCCCTGGCGCTGAAGGAGTTTTAATCTGAACCAGATAATTGTCTCTTATCACCTTATCTCTTCTTTCTTTCTTATGCTTCACCTTTATTTCACTTCTTCTGTGTGTCCACCAGTTTCTGTCACCCACCTCTCCCCCTCTCTCCAGCTGCCTTCATACCCATTTTCTTGGTCAATTACATCTCAGGTTTTTCACATCAATGTCGTGACGAAGCAGTATCGAACGGGATTTGTCTGGGTTGAAATGTCATGAAATGAATTATGCAATGAAATTACAATCGTTACGAATGAAATTTGCTCTTTTTTTCTCTGCTTTGAAAGCCAGTTGGCCCCCGCCAGCAAGTGTCTTTTCAATACATGATTTTCTCCCCTGGTTGGTCTGCTTGGGGAATAACGATGAAATAGAGAATCTGTGATATATATATAGAGAGAGATAATTGATAGATAAGTGAATAAACAAACCATTATAGATTAGGAATACACACACACACACACACACACACACACACACACATATATATATATATATATATATATATATATATATATATATATATATATATTATATATATGTGTGTGTGTGTGTGTGTGTGTGTGTGTGTGTGTGTGTGTGTGCATTCAAATACACACACACACACACATATATATATATATATATTTGTGTGTGTGCGTGTGTGTGTGTGTGCGTGTGTGTGCGTGTGCGTGCGTGCGTGTGTGTGTGTGTGTGTGTGTTGACAAATAGATAAAAGATAAACTATATGGACGGACTTATAATTATAGACAGACACAGCTCTATTTGTTCCTGAATAACATGAAGGAAGTTGCTTTCATTTGCTCCCTCATTTTCAGGGTTGGAACTTTCCATCCACTTCAGAAGACAGGACGAAAGAAAACACAAACAATCAAACCCAGCAAAAATAAAATAAGTAAATAAGTAAAGAAAGACAGTAAGCAAGAAAGAAAGAGCAGAAGAAACAAAGCATACATTCTGACTGAAAGACAGAAACCAAAGCTATACGAATAGAAAAAAAAATGAAACAAAAAAGTACAAATATCTAGAAAGACAAAAATAAAGACATTCAAATAGATGGTTAGAAAGACCGAAAGAAAGCAGGAACAGTAAACGAAATTGTCCTCTCTCTCTCTCTCTCTCTCTCTCTCTCTCTCTCTCTCAAGAAGAGGAAAAAAAGAGAATAAAACCCCCAACGTTGTGGCCAGCACGGCCTTTAATTGACGCCAGTGAAAGCACTAAATTTCCACGTGTCGCCGCCTTTCTCCGTCGTCCCGGTCCCCAGCCAGCTTGTAAACAGATCCCGATTCTCTTCGTCCGCGGAATTCAAGGCCCTGTGGGCTGTCGTGAAAGGCTCAAGTCCCCAGCAGACGCAAACACGTCGCCATTTTAAGAAGTAAAGTCTGTCAGAGTTTTGTCCTACTTGGAAGGGGAGGCTGTGAGAAGAGGTAGCCACTGTTTATGTGCTTTTTGGTTTGCATGTAAATTTGGTGGGTGGTTCCTGTCCGGCGTTTAAAATGTGGGCATTACAGCGTGATGAATAGTGGGCGGGTGGTGGTGCCGATTTGTTTACGTTGTTGCAGAGAGAAAGAAAGAAAGAAAAGATAGACAGATAGACAGAAAGAAAGAATAAAACATTGAAACAAAGAAAGAGAGAAAGAAAAGACAGACAGATAGACAGAAAGAAAGAATAAAACATTGAAACAAAGACAGAAAGAAAGAAAAGACAGACAGATAGAAAGAAAGAATAAAACAATGAAACAAAGAAAGAAAAGACAGACAGACAGAAAGAAAGAAAAGATAGATAGACAGAATGAGAGAAAAAAACAATGAAAGAAAGAAAGAAAAGATAGACCAATAGACAGAAAGAAGGAATAAAACATTGAAAGAAAGAAAGATAGATAGACAGAAAGAAAGAAAAGATAGATAGACAGAAAGAGAGAAAAAAAACATTGAAAGAAAGAATAGACAGAAAGAAAACAAGCCCCCCCCCCA
>NC_134876.1:690183-722683 GCF_041734735.1 Babylonia areolata | reverse complement strand
AACTAGACATAAGGACAGAAAGACAGAACTAGACATAAGGACAGAAAGACAGAAAAGACAGAACTAGATATAAGGACAGAAAGACAGAACTAGACATAAGGACAGAAAGACAGAACTAGACATAAGGACAGAAAGACAGAAAAGACAGAACTAGACATAAGGACAGAAAGACAGAAAAGACAGAACTAGACATAAGGACAGAAAGAGAGAAAAGACAGAACTAGATATAAGGACAGAAAGACAGAACTAGACATAAGGACAGAAAGACAGGACTAGACATAAGGACAGAAAGACAGAAAGACAGAACTAGATATAAGGACAGAAAGACAGAAAAGACAGAACTAGACATAAGGACAGAAAGACAGAACCAGAAATAAGGACAGAAAGACAGAAAAGACAGAACTAGATATAAGGACAGAAAGACAGAACTAGACATAAGGACAGAAAGACAGAAAAGACAGAACTAGATATAAGGACAGAAAGACAGAAAGACAGAACTAGACATAAGGACAGAAAGACAGAACTAGACATAAGGACAGAAAGACAGAAAGACAGAACTAGACATAAGGACAGAAAGACAGAACTAGACATAAGGACAGAAAGACAGAAAAGACAGAACTAGACATAAAGACAGAAAGACAGAACTAGACATAAGGACAGAAAGACAGGAAAGACAGAACTAGACATAAGGACAGAAAGACAGAAAGACAGAACTAGACATAAGGACAGAAAGACAGAAAGACAGAACTAGACATAAGGACAGAAAGACAGGACTAGACATAAGGACAGAAAAGACAGAACTAGACATAAGGACAGAAAGACAGAAAAGACAGAACTAGACATAAGGACAGAAAGACAGAAAAGACAGAACTAGACATAAGGACAGAAAGACAGAAACAGACACAAAACAAATGGACAGAAAGACAGAAAAGACAGGACTAGACATAAGGACAGAAAGACAGAACTAGACATAAGGACAGAAAGACAGAACTAGACATAAGGACAGAAAGACAGAAAAGACAGAACTAGACATAAGGACAGAAAGACAGAACTAGACATAAGGACAGAAAGACAGAAAAGACAGAACTAGACATAAAGACAGAAAGACAGAACTAGACATAAGGACAGAAAGACAGGAAAGACAGAACTAGACATAAGGACAGAAAGACAGAAAGACAGAACTAGACATAAGGACAGAAAGACAGGACTAGACATAAGGACAGAAAAGACAGAACTAGACATAAGGACAGAAAGACAGAAAAGACAGAACTAGACATAAGGACAGAAAGACAGAAAAGACAGAACTAGACATAAGGACAGAAAGACAGAAACAGACACAAAACAAATGGACAGAAAGACTAGACATAAGGACAGAAAGACAGGACTAGACATAAGGACAGAAAGACAGAACTAGACATAAGGACAGAAAGACAGAACTAGACATAAGGACAGAAAGACAGAAAAGACAGAACTAGACATAAGGACAGAAAGACAGAAAAGACAGAACTAGACATAAGGACAGAAAGACAGAACTAGACATAAGGACAGAAAGACAGGAAAGACAGAACTAGACATAAGGACAGAAAAGACAGAAAGACAGAACTAGACATAAGGACAGAAAAGACAGAACTAGACATAAGGACAGAAAAGACAGAAAGACAGGACTAGACATAAGGACAGAAAGACAGAACTAGACATAAGGACAGAAAGACAGAACTAGACATAAGGACAGAAAGGCAGAAAAGACAGAACTAGACATAAGGACAGAAACAGAAGAAAAAAACATAATAGAAAGACAAAAACAAAGACACTGAAAAAAACAGAACAATCGCGATAAAAGAATAAGAAAATAGAAGACAGAAAGAAAAAGAGCAAAACGCCATCAGAATGGCAGAAACGTAAACATTACAATTTGACAGTCAGAAACTAAGGCATGCAAAACAGGCAGAAAAACAACAGCAAAAACAAGACACACAAATCTCCAAACAGACAGAAATACTGACTTCCAAACAGACAGACAGAAGGACAGAAACAAAACAAGAACAGTAAACGAAACTGAAAACAGAGAAAGAAAGAAAGAAACGAAGGAAAGAAAAAGAATTTAAAAAAGAAAAGAAACAAATCACCAGAATAAATGTTGTGGCCAGCACGGCCTTTAATTGACGCCAGTGAAAGCACTAAATTTCCACGTGTCGCCGCCTTTCTCCGTCGTCCCGGTCCCCAGCCAGCTTGTAAACAGATCCCGATTCTCTTCGTCCGCGGAATTCAAGGCCCTGTGGGGTGTCGTGAAAGGCTCAAGTCCCCAGCAGACGCAAACACGTCGCGATTTTAAGAAGTAATATTTGCCAGAGTTTCAGAGTTTCTGCGACTTGGAATGGAAGGGTCGCATTTTTTTCTCTCTCCAAATCCCGGGGTTGGGAGACGAGCTAACCCCAGTTTATGTGCATTTGGGTTTACACGGTGTGTGACTTCCGTGCAGCATTTCAAACGGGGTCTTGCGACATAAAGAATGTTGTAATGGTGGTGGCGGTGGCGGTGGTGGTGGTGGTGATTTGTTTTCTGTGGCTTTTTTTTAAGAGAGAGACAGAGTTTCAGTTTCAGTTTTGGTTTCTCAAAGAGGCGTCATTGCGTTCAGACAAATCCATATATGTGCGTGCGTGCGGGCGTGTGTGCGTGCGTGCGTGTGTGTGTGCGTGTGTGGGTGTGTGTGTGCGCACGCGCACGCGCGCGTGTGATTGTTTGGGCATGTGTGTTTTTCCGAAAAATTCAAACTCGCACCTTAACACTCTGAGCAAGTATTGCACACATTCATATGAACAATAATCAAATTAGCATGACGTCTGGATATGGCAAAAAGAAGTACACAATAATCATGTTGCTGCTGTTGATATTGTTGTTGGTGGTCTTGTGCATAATGGGCAATGGATTTTTGCTGTCATTCTGAGTTTCACAGTTTTCTTACACACTTGACAGCGTCATGAAAAAGAAAAAGGTGGTCGGAAAAAACCCTTTCTGCATTAACATTCTAGCACCTCAAACTTCTTTTTCTGCGTGGCCCAAGAGACAGAACATGCACAAGAAAATGTGGGAATTGTTCTCATGCTTTATTCATAAAGAAAGTTACCAAGTATTGACAACAGAGAGCTCATTTCTTGTCGCTGGGGTCAGGAGACTGACGGGAAGGGACGGAGGGGGAGGTGCCGTGGAACACGATGCAAAAAAAAAACAAAAAAACAAAAAAACACTTTAACCCACCGATCCTAAGAATGGTACAGGCATTTGGATCAGATTGTGCACACAACAGCAGTAAACGGTTCCAGCTTCACTCTCTTTTTCGTTGCTCTGGTTTAGGACCAGGATGGAGTTCAATGCTAACTCAGCATTCAGCCTTCTCCACAACCAAGAGCATTGAAAGAAGTACTGAGCTGAAATCGTTCGCTGCAGTTACCTGCCAGAAAAAGACAATTCGACCATCCTTAAGGTCAGATCTGTCTTTCCTGATTCCGAAGTCATCTGAAGTCGTCTTCACATTTACTCTCATTCTCGGTCACTCCACGTTTTCTTCTCCTTTTTTTCTTTTTTTTTTTTTTTTTTTCATTTTCTCTTCTTCTTTTTTTCATTTTTTCAGTCTGCTTCTGATTTAGCAATGTCTGTAATTCTGCTCGTGCATGTTAATAGATTATGTGAAGTAATGTGGGTGGGAAAAAAATCCTCAACAGCATCATAAAGGAAGATAGGATTGTACAGTTATCCATTGCAGACTATCGTTCCTTGCAGAACTAGGAAGCCAGAAGAAGAGGGCGGAAAGTGGGCACTATGGGAACGATGGGGGGTGGGGCTGGGGGTTGGGAGGGGATAAAAACACCGGCTGTTATTGATTTCAGGGTAATGCAACGTCTTAAAACGGATATAATACAAACACAAGTTTATTGCCACCGCCGAGAAAGAGCCAGGCAAGGGAGAGCATCCTGGCGGAGCTGTCGAGGCAGCGGGCCGTCAGATGTATGAGCGGAGCGGAAGGGAGGTAAGCACTCCGCCATAACACTTCCTGGGCCACTGACATGATGGACAGCACTGAACTGGAACTGGGCCAGCAGTCCGCATGGTGGTCCCACAAGTCGCTCGCTGCCACAGTCACACACACACACACACACACACACACACACACACACACACCACTTCCGACCGGATGGAGAGATGGACTCGGTAGATTTCTGGCAACTAGCGTGTACCGGGATTTGGGCGAAAGTCCGATTTGATGGCGGGGTGGATGGATCACCGGAGACGGAGACGGTCCATCACCCCATCTGCCTGCCCATGCGTACGGTCTTCGAGGGTATAAAATCCTATGTTAAGTCCACGCACACAGACGTGTGAACAAACATCACCCCTAAGCCATTTACAGGCATCGTTGGGTCGTGACTACAATTATACGTAAGTAGGTGAGTGCGCGCCGCGAACGTAAGATCAATAAGAGTTGGTCTTCGTATGCTACTGCTACCATTCACCCTCCACATATTCTGGATTACTTTCCATGGTTAGGAACGACACATACAGGCGTGCATGTACACATGCATACATACATAGACTTGCATGTGTATTTACATACACGCGAATAATTTCCGTACAGTACGTCTCACGTATGCACGAACGCACGCACACAAACACCCACACACACACACACACACACACACACACACACACACACACACACACACACACACACACACACACACACACACACATCTTCTTCTTCTTCTTCTTCTTCCGTCAGTTCTGGTTGGATCCCATGCTATTTGAAACCCGCTCTTGTCCATGTGGATAACGTAGCCATCCCAGCGAAACGTCATTTGTTTCAGTTGTTTTTCTGTCATTCATCTTCATAACACGGATAGACAGATAGACAGACAGACAGACAGACAAACAGATAGACAGATAGATAGAAAACAACAGTTGTTTTTGTTGTTGTTTTTCATATGTCTGCGGTTGAATCCATCATTTCATTGTGAATAAACAAACCGAAGTTGTCATGGGGGGTATTTTGTTTGTGGTGTTGTTTTTTTGTTGTTGTTGTTGTTGTTTCAGTTGGTCTGTATCTTATCAAAAGATAACTTTTTCATGTTCATCTTTAATGCCATGTATTTTACCATTCTCACACAGTTGCCACATTGGAAATCTACATAAAAGCTAAAGTCCCATTTATCCATCTATTTCAACAAGGTAGAAGTTCTGTGTTATAAACAACCTTTATCGTTCAGGTTGTATTCTATTCCAGTTTGCATACCACAGTTATCTTTTGAAAACACTATTTTGGAACACGAGTCTGCCCGTCTATGGTGGAGCACACATGTTCCCTGTTTGTCGTAAACATTTTTTTTTAACATCCACAACATTCAACATTCCTCTATCACCTTCTCCATAGTTTTTCCATCCGCGATTTTCTGCTCCATGTTTTCGAAAGCTGTATGGTTTCTTTGCTAGATAAACTCTTTCTTTTTTAATTCTTTTTTTGGTAAAGAATATCATCTAGCAGTTAAGCCGACTGCATAAACAACCCTCTCTCTCTCTCTCTCTCTCTCTCTCTCTCTCTCTCTCTCTCTCTCTCCCTCTCCCTCTCTCTCTCTCTCTCTCTCTCTCTCTCAATGTATGGAGGGGGTGGCTCAGGTGTGCGTGTGTACAGGGAGGGGCGTAATTGGAAATGCAACTTCACACACACACACACACACACACACACACACACACACACACACACACACACACTGATGACATGCGTGCGCACGTAACTCCTGTGCAATGTGGGTGCAACTGCTTCACGTCAAAATACCCTCCAGGGTAAACAGATCTTGAGGAAGACATCTAGTACGTCCCAGTTGGCGTTCTTCCCTCCCCACCTCCCCATCCCCTTCCCCCACCCCGTTACACCTCCTCCCCCACCCCCGCCCCCACACCCCACCCTCGTCCCGGTAACTGTATAGCCTGTTGTTCCATGAAGAAGGAAAGCAAGGTAATTTCTTCCCAGCTTCTGTCACAACAGACCACACGTTTGTTGGCTTACACTTGGTAGCTGTGCCCTTCCCACCTCCACCCCCCTCCCCTCCCCCCATCCCTCATCCCCATGCACCGCCACGTTTTGTTTCGTTTCGTTTTGTTTTGTTTCTTTAGTTTTGTTTCGTTTTGTTTTGTTTCTTTAGTTTTGTTTCGTTTTGTTTTCCTCAAGCTTTCCCCCACATCGCGAATTGAATTCAATGCCCTGGCTCTGAAACGGAGACTGGTTGGAGAAATGGGGGTGTCAACACTAGTCAGTTGTGAAAGAGGATGTCCTTAGTTTGGTTTTCTTGGAATCAATGGTGCTCGGAATGTTTTTAGTTTGGTTCTTTGTTTGTCTGTCGTTTTTGTTTTCACTACCAGCGTCTTTTCTTCCTCTGGCTCTTTTCCTTCTTTTCTTCTTATATTCTTTGTCGTTGCCATCATCTTCATCATCATCACCATTTTCGTCGTCATCGTCGTCGTTGTTGTTGTCGTTTTCGTAGTCTTGCTGGCTTCCTGGTTCCTCTTCTTCTTTCTTTTTCCTTCAGTTCCCAGATATTCTGTTGATGCCCCTCCATACATATTTGTGATTGCAATTCCCTGTGTCCTAAGGAATTCTGTTTAAAATCCCAGCACACATACTGGTAACTGTGATTCCCTTGTTCCCATGAATTCTGTCTAACGTCACACTATACACACTGGTGACGATATAATTCCTGCTGTTCCCATGAATTTTAATGTCCCAGCACAAACACTGGTGACTGTAATTCCCTCTGTTCCCAGGAACCCCTTTCCATGTCCCGCCACACACAATGCTGACTGTAATTCCCTCTGTTCCCAGGAATCCCCTTTCCATGTCCCGCCACACACACTGCTGACTGTAATTCCCTCTGTTCCCAGGAGGGTGAGAGAGGCCCCCAGGCTGACAGCAGCAGAATGACTTTCCATCAGGGGAGTGAGGAGAGCAGTGAAAGAACGTGTCGTGACCTGGATGTAGGATCACAGCCACTGGCAGGCAGCTACAACGCTCCGTCCGCTCACTTCATCACACAGTCTGTCCACGACTGGCGTGACATACTTTCCTGCTCGTCCATTTCCATCTATCCACTTGGGAACAGTTTGTTTCTTTAAAGGAACAGCCTATCTTTTAAAGATGTATCCATTCATTTCTTATAGAAACTGTTCCTTTATTGATAAAAACGCCACTCGGGTGCATTTAGTTTATAACGAAGTGGTTTGTTTCATAATGAACACTCCATTTAATAAAGTTGTGTCAATTCATAACATAAAGGAATAGTTTGTTTCTGAAAGAAAAGGCCATTCTGTGTTTTTGCCAAACTTTACCATTCAAGTTATGTTATATTCCAGTTCGTATACCACAATATTTACAGAATGCTATCTTCACCAGTTACTTTTCTTTTAACATAAACATCGGAATACAAATCTACATTAGCATGGTGAAGCACACATGTTCCCTATTTGTTGTAAATAAATGTTTCTTTGATCATCCACACTATTCAACATTCCTCTATCATCTTCTTTATAGTTGTTCCTTTCACGGTTTTTTCGCTTCTGGTTTTTCGTAGGCTGTATGATTCCTTCACAAAATAAACTTGCACAGTTTCTTCTATGTGCATACACATCAACATCTCTCTCTCCCTCTCCTTCTCTCTCTCTCTCTCTCTCTCTCTCTCTCTCTCTCTCTCTATATATATATATATATATATATATGCATGTAGCAGGGGGAGAGAGCTGGGTGTGTACAGGGAAGGGGGGGTAATTACAAGTGCAAATTTTCACACACTATCACATGCGTGCGCACGTAACGCCACATGCGCAGTGTGGTTGCAACCATTCCACGTCATAATACCCTCCAGGGAAAACAGATCATGATGAAGACATCTAATAAGCCACGACAGTGTTCTTCCATCACCCTATCCCAACCCCGCCCCGTTGCGCCGCCTCCCCCCTCTCCCCGGGAACCGTACAGCGTGTTATTCCACCAAGAAGTTTGTTGGATTACACTTGATAGCTGGCTCTTCCCACCGCCACACCCCTCCCCCCACCATCCCCAGCCACCGACACGTTTTGTTGTTGTGTTGTTCTTTTTTTTCCTGAAGCTTTCCCCCGACATCTTGAATTTGATGCCACTGCTCTGAAACGAAGAGTGTGGTTGGGGAAATGGGTGTGTCAACATCAGTCAGCTGTGAAAGAGAATGTCCTCAGTCACGTTTTCTCAGAATCAGGGGTTTCTGATGATGTGCTGATGTTATTGTTGTTGCAGGTCATCTTTCGTTGTCATCGATGACATCATTTGTCTGGCTCTGACTCTTTTGTTCCTTGTTCTTTTATTCATCATTATCATCATCGTCGTCATCGTCATCATCATCATAATCATCATTATGATCATCATCATCGTCGTCGTCTTGTTTTGTCTTCCTGGTTGCTCCTTTTCGTCTTCCTTCTGTTCCCAGGAATTCAGTTTAAAGTCCCGCCACACACTCGGGAAACTGTAATTCCCTCTGTTCCCAGGAATCCCCTTCCATGCCCCGCCACACACTCGGGAAACTGTAATTCCCTCTGTTCCCAGGAATCCCCTTCCATGCCCCGCCACACACACTGCTGACTGTAATTCCCTCTGTTCCCAGGAATCCCCTTCCATGCCCCGCCACACACTCGGGAAACTGTAATTCCCTCTGTTCCCAGGAATCCCCTTCCATGCCCCGCCACACACTCGGGAAACTGTAATTCCCTCTGTTCCCAGGAATCCCCTTCCATGCCCCGCCACACACACTGCTGACTGTAATTCCCTCTGTTCCCAGGAATCCCTTTCCATGTCCCGCCACACACACTGCTGACTGTAATTCCCTCTGTTCCCAGGAATCCCTTTCCATGTCCCGCCACACACAATGCTGACTGTAATTCCCTCTGTTCCCAGGAATCCCTTTCCATGTCCCGCCACACACACTGCTGACTGTAATTCCCTCTGTTCCCAGGAACCCCTTTCCATGTCCCGCCACACACAATGCTGACTGTAATTCCCTGTTCCCAGGAATCCCTTTCCATGTCCCGCCACACACACTGCTGACTGTAATTCCCTCTGTTCCCAGGAATCCCTTTCCATGTCCCGCCACACACAATGCTGACTGTAATTCCCTGTTCCCAGGAATCCCTTTCCATGTCCCGCCACACACACTGCTGACTGTAATTCCCTCTGTTCCCAGGAATCCCTTTCCATGTCCCGCCACACACAATGCTGACTGTAATTCCCTCTGTTCCCAGGAGGGTGAGAGAGGCCCCCAGGCTGACAGCAGCAGAATGACTTTCCATCAGGGGGAGTGAGGAGAGCAGTGAAAGAACGTGTCGTGACCTGGATGTAGGATCACAGCCACTGGCAGGCAGCTACAACGCTCCGTCCGCTCACTTCATCACACAGTCTGTCCACGACTGGCGTGACATACTTTCCTGCTCGTCCATTTCCATCTGTCCACTTGGGAACAGTTGGCTTTTTTAAAGGAACAGCCCATTTCTTAAAAGACGTGTTCCCTTATTTCTCAAAGAAGCTGTTCATTTCTTAATGAAAGAGCCATTCGATAAGTTGTTTGCGTTTATTTCGTAGAAGAATGGTTCGTTTCTTTAAAAAGGCCATCCTATAAAGTCGTGTCCGTTTGTTTCACAATTCCTTTCTCAATAAACACCCATTCCAAAACGTTATGTCCATGCATTCAACAGAGAAATTGTTCATTTCGTAAGGCATAGACATCCAGTAAACTCATGTTCATCAATTTTATAAAGGAACCTTACATTTGTTTAACAATCATTCCATAAAACAATAAGATTATATTCTAACGTTGGAGACAAACACTTTCTTTGATAGAGACACAGCCTAAGAGACAAACAGACAGAAACATTGAAACAGAGAAATGTCAATGTCAGACAGACAAACAGACAGAGACATTGAGACAGAAACATTGAAACAGAGAAATATCAATGTCAGACAGACAAACAGACAGAGACATGGAGACAGAAACATTGAAACAGAGAAATGTCAGACAAACAGACAGACAGAAACATTGAAACAGAGAAATGTCAATGTCAGACAGACAAACAGACAGAGACATTGAGACAGAAACATTGAAACAGAGAAATACCAATGTCAGACAGACAAACAGAACGAATTGATTTTGAATTAACTAAGTTTGTTTGTTTTGTTTTTATGAGGGAAATGGAATAATCAAAATCATGTTATTTTTCATTCGGTCCTCGAGGCAAAGAAAAAAAAAAGATTCAAAAGAAATCAACTTGATGAAAAACGAATTCCATTCCGGAAGATTACACACAGGCCGTACCCGCAAAATAAAAGTATTCAATTCAATGCGGACATTTATTACAAGAGACACAGACACAGAGAGACATACAAACATACAGAGAGGACATGACGCGATTATAGCACTTGGAAAGTTTGATCCATGTGGATTCTACGTGCACATGCACACAAGCCACAGATAAGCGTATGTGATTGTAGGGAGAGAGAGGGTGTGAAATAGGGATTAAGACACAGAGACAGAGAGGGGAGAGACACACAGAGAGACAGACAGACACACAGAGAGACAGACAGACACACAGACAGATAGGGGAGGTAACTTGTGAAAATAATCAGAAAAAAAACAAACAAAAGAAAGGCAAAGAGAAAAAAATAGAATAAACTTCGTCCCAGGGGACGGAACTTTAATCCTTTCATCCCCACGACTTCATGCCTTGGAAAGCAACTTTTCCAAACTACTGAACTAAACTTTTCCCTTCTTCTTTTTCTTCTTTGGATGAGGTAAAAGAAGAGAAAAAAGCAGTGATTAAATACTGGTCTCTTCGAATGGTTTCAGTCAGTTTCACACCGGAAAAAAATTTCTGTTCTCTCTCTCTCTCTCTCTCTCTCTCTCTCTCTGTGTGTGTGTGTGTGTGTGTGTGTGTGTGTGTGCGTGTCTGTATGTCTGTCTGTCTCCCAGGTAAACTTTAACATTGCCATTTTCTCTGGAAATACGTTGTCTGCCAATACCAAATTTGGCTTAAACATAGTAGGAAAACACTCTTCACAGTCATGCCAATGATAGGTTTTAAGTCTTCCGAATATAACCGTATTTCCGAATCATTACCAGTTTATTTCGTTGATGTTCGGTCCGGATTCCGAAAACGGCTGTTACCCCTTTGCAGCTTCCCGATTGTCTGGTGACAATACGCCATGACGTCGTTTTTCTTGTTCGCAATTGAAAGCAAAGAAATACACATTCTGGACAGAACGCATACAGTGACACTAATTACATTATTGACGTGTTTACTGCATGAATATTCTAAAGTGGACACTGATTAAACTAGAATAAACAGAAAAGAACATTTGAATAGACCGTTTCACTGCCTCGTCTATACGGCACTGGTCAATGCAGATCTTGACAAAACATGTTGTAAAGCCTGACGCGATGGCAATGTCTCTTTTACCACGAAATTAAAATAATTCTTTGAATAATCATCGACGTGTTAACTGCATATGAATGTTTTAAAGTGGATACTGAACCAACTAGAATGAACAGAAAAAAGAAATTCAATGGAAGGTGTCGGTAGTTTCTCAGTGAGTAAAAAGACAAAGCTTGTCGAACACGGATCTCTGCAGATCTATAAAAACGGACATATACTGCAGTGTTTTTGAGGCGGTGGGGACGTCTCTTTTTCCTCGGACTTGAAATAAAAAATTTTGAATGCCCGAGATTTACCAAAATAACACCATTTAAACAGCGTTATGACTCCGATTGCCGCTGTCGATTTATTCCGCTATAAGAACATGCTCAAATAATATTTTTTGAACGTCAACAGCGAACCCGCATTAGCGCAGTGGGTAAAACTACTCAATTTCGACCTAAACATCCGTGGTTCGCATCTGCATTGATGCCTTTTTTTCTTTCTTTTTTTTGTCGAGAAGCTGTGTATAATTATAATAACGAATAGAGAACACATTTCAACAAACTAATTTTTGATTTCTATAAGTTTTTTTGTGCGTGTTGTTGTTTTCTCGCAAATCTGTAAATAATTATAATAACGAATAGAGAACACATTTCAACAAACTAATTTTTTATTTCTATATGTTTTTTGTTGTTTTTTTCTTGTGTATCAAGGTGAGTCTTGAAGGCCTTACCTTTCTTGTTATGTATTGATATTGAAGGCACTGTTCACAGCACAGAGGTGAGATAATTCGAAGAAGGCACATGTATGTAAACGTATTTTTAGCTTGATATAACAGCAATTGCCTTCATACTCACTCTCATTCAACCCCCTACCTATGAGAGAGACAGAGACAGACATACAGACAGACAGAGACAGAGACAAAGAAAAAAAAGACTGACAGACAAAGACAGAGACAAAGATAAAAACAGACAGACAGACAAAGAGACAGACAGACAGACACAAACACACAGACAGGCGAACAGATAGAAGACAGACATCAGAACAGAAAGACAGACGACAGATGCAGAGAGAGACATAAACAAAGATAAAGACAGACATCAGAACAGAAAGACAGACGACAGATGCAGAGAGAGACATAAACAAAGATAAAGACAGACATCAGAACAGAAAGACAGACGACAGATGCAGAGAGAGACATAAACAAAGATAAAGACAGACATCAGAACAGAAAGACAGACGACAGATGCAGAGAGAGACATAAACAAAGATAAAGACAGACATCAGAACAGAAAGACAGACGACAGATGCAGAGAGAGACATGAACAAAGATAAAGACAGACATCAGAACAGAAAGACAGACGACAGATGCAGAGAGAGACATAAACAAAGATAAAGACAGACATCAGAACAGAAAGACAGACGACAGATGCAGAGAGAGACATAAACAAAGATAAAGACAGACATCAGAACAGGAAGACAGACGACAGATGCAGAGAGAGACATAAACAAAGATAAAGACAGACATCAGAACAGGAAGACAGACGACAGATGCAGAGAGAGACATAAACAAAGATAAAGACAGACATCAGAACAGGAAGACAGACGACAGATGCAGAGAGAGACATAAACAAAGATAAAGACAGACATCAGAACAGAAGACAGACGACAGATGCAGAGAGAGACATAAACAAAGATAAAGACAGACATCAGAACAGAAGACAGACGACAGATGCAGAGAGAGACATAAACAAAGATAAAGACAGACATCAGAACAGAAAGAC
Organism: Babylonia areolata; assembly: GCF_041734735.1. Lineage (NCBI taxonomy): Eukaryota > Metazoa > Mollusca > Gastropoda > Neogastropoda > Buccinidae > Babylonia > Babylonia areolata. The sequence goes on along the minus strand of NC_134876.1, from coordinate 709,424 downwards.
AGACGACAGATGCAGAGAGAGACATAAACAAAGATAAAGACAGACATCAGAACAGAAAGACAGACGACAGATGCAGAGAGAGACATAAACAAAGATAAAGACAGACATCAGAACAGAAAGACAGACGACAGATGCAGAGAGAGACATAAACAAAGATAAAGACAGACATCAGAACAGAAAGACAGACGACAGATGCAGAGAGAGACATAAACAAAGATAAAGACAGACATCAGAACAGAAAGACAGACGACAGATGCAGAGAGAGACATAAACAAAGATAAAGACAGACATCAGAACAGAAAGACAGACGACAGATGCAGAGAGAGACATAAACAAAGATAAAGACAGACATCAGAACAGAAAGACAGACGACAGATGCAGAGAGAGACATAAACAAAGATAAAGACAGACATCAGAACAGAAAGACAGACGACAGATGCAGAGAGAGACATAAACAAAGATAAAGACAGACATCAGAACAGAAAGACAGACGACAGATGCAGAGAGAGACATAAACAAAGATAAAGACAGACATCAGAACAGAAAGACAGACGACAGATGCAGAGAGAGACATAAACAAAGATAAAGACAGACATCAGAACAGAAAGACAGACGACAGATGCAGAGAGAGACATAAACAAAGATAAAGACAGACATCAGAACAGAAAGACAGACGACAGATGCAGAGAGAGACATAAACAAAGATAAAGACAGACATCAGAACAGAAAGACAGACGACAGATGCAGAGAGAGACATAAACAAAGATAAAGACAGACATCAGAACAGAAAGACAGACGACAGATGCAGAGAGAGACATAAACAAAGATAAAGACAGACATCAGAACAGAAAGACAGACGACAGATGCAGAGAGAGACATAAACAAAGATAAAGACAGACATCAGAACAGAAAGACAGACGACAGATGCAGAGAGAGACATAAACAAAGATAAAGACAGACATCAGAACAGAAAGACAGACGACAGATGCAGAGAGAGACATAAACAAAGATAAAGACAGACATCAGAACAGAAAGACAGACGACAGATGCAGAGAGAGACATAAACAAAGATAAAGACAGACATCAGAACAGGAAAGACAGACGACAGATGCAGAGAGAGACATAAACAAAGATAAAGACAGACATCAGAACAGAAAGACAGACGACAGATGCAGAGAGAGACATAAACAAAGATAAAGACAGACATCAGAACAGAAAGACAGACGACAGATGCAGAGAGAGACATAAACAAAGATAAAGACAGACATCAGAACAGAAAGACAGACGACAGATGCAGAGAGAGACATAAACAAAGATAAAGACAGACATCAGAACAGAAAGACAGACGACAGATGCAGAGAGAGACATAAACAAAGATAAAGACAGACATCAGAACAGAAAGACAGACGACAGATGCAGAGAGAGACATAAACAAAGATAAAGACAGACATCAGAACAGAAAGACAGACGACAGATGCAGAGAGAGACATAAACAAAGATAAAGACAGACATCAGAACAGGAAGACAGACGACAGATGCAGAGAGAGACATAAACAAAGATAAAGACAGACATCAGAACAGAAAGACAGACGACAGATGCAGAGAGAGACATAAACAAAGATAAAGACAGACATCAGAACAGAAAGACAGACGACAGATGCAGAGAGAGACATAAACAAAGATAAAGACAGACATCAGAACAGAAAGACAGACGACAGATGCAGAGAGAGACATAAACAAAGATAAAGACAGACATCAGAACAGAAAGACAGACGACAGATGCAGAGAGAGACATAAACAAAGATAAAGACAGACATCAGAACAGAAAGACAGACGACAGATGCAGAGAGAGACATAAACAAAGATAAAGACAGACATCAGAACAGAAAGACAGACGACAGATGCAGAGAGAGACATAAACAAAGATAAAGACAGACATCAGAACAGAAAGACAGACGACAGATGCAGAGAGAGACATAAACAAAGATAAAGACAGACATCAGAACAGAAAGACAGACGACAGATGCAGAGAGAGACATAAACAAAGATAAAGACAGACATCAGAACAGAAAGACAGACGACAGATGCAGAGAGAGACATAAACAAAGATAAAGACAGACATCAGAACAGAAAGACAGACGACAGATGCAGAGAGAGACATAAACAAAGATAAAGACAGACATCAGAACAGAAAGACAGACGACAGATGCAGAGAGAGACATAAACAAAGATAAAGACAGACATCAGAACAGAAAGACAGACGACAGATGCAGAGAGAGACATAAACAAAGATAAAGACAGACATCAGAACAGAAAGACAGACGACAGATGCAGAGAGAGACATAAACAAAGATAAAGACAGACATCAGAACAGAAAGACAGACGACAGATGCAGAGAGAGACATAAACAAAGATAAAGACAGACATCAGAACAGAAAGACAGACGACAGATGCAGAGAGAGACATAAACAAAGATAAAGACAGACATCAGAACAGAAAGACAGACGACAGATGCAGAGAGAGACATAAACAAAGATAAAGACAGACATCAGAACAGAAAGACAGACGACAGATGCAGAGAGAGACATAAACAAAGATAAAGACAGACATCAGAACAGAAAGACAGACGACAGATGCAGAGAGAGACATAAACAAAGATAAAGACAGACAATCAGAACAGAAAGACAGACGACAGATGCAGAGAGAGACATAAACAAAGATAAAGACAGACATCAGAACAGAAAGACAGACGACAGATGCAGAGAGAGACATAAACAAAGATAAAGACAGACATCAGAACAGAAAGACAGACGGACAGATGCAGAGAGAGACATAAACAAAGATAAAGACAGACATCAGAACAGAAAGACAGACGACAGATGCAGAGAGAGACATAAACAAAGATGCAGATAGAGACATAACAAAGATAAAGACAGACTTCAGAACAGAAAGACAGACGACAGATGCAGAGAGAGACATAAACAAAGATAAAGACAGACATCAGAACAGAGAAGACAGACGACAGATGCAGAGATAGACATAAACAAAGATAAAGGACAGACATCAGAACAGGAAGACAGACGACAGATGCAGAGAGAGACATAAACAAAGATAAAGACAGACATCAGAACAGAAGAGACAGACGACAGATGCAGAGGAGAGACATAAACAAAGATAAAGACAGACATCAGAACAGGAAAGACAGACGACAGATGCAGAGAGAAGACATAAACAAAGATAAAGACAGACATCAGAACAGAAAGGACAGACCGACAGATGCAGAGAGAGGACATAAACAAAGATAAAGACAGACATCAGAACAGAAAGGACAGGACGACAGATTGCAGGAGAGAGACATAAACAAAGATAAAGACAGACATCAGAACAGAAAGACAGACGACAGATTCAGAGAGGAGACATAAACAAAGATAAAGGACAGGGGGGACATCAGAACAGAAAGACAGACGACAGATGCAGAGAGAGACATAAACAAAGATAAAGGGAGTGAGCGGAGTAGCATCAGAACAGGGAAGACAGACGACCGATGCAGAGAGAGACATAAACAAAGATAAAGACAGACATCAGAACAGAAAGACAGACGACAGATGCAGAGAGAGACATAAACAAAGATAAAGACAGACATCAGAACAGAAAGACAGACGACAGATGCAGAGAGAGACATAAACAAAGATAAAGACAGACATCAGAACAGAAAGACAGACGACAGATGCAGAGAGAGACATAAACAAAGATAAAGACAGACATCAGAACAGAAAGACAGACGACAGATGCAGAGAGAGACATAAACAAAGATAAAGACAGACATCAGAACAGAAAGACAGACGACAGATGCAGAGAGAGACATAAACAAAGATAAAGACAGACATCAGAACAGAAAGACAGACGACAGATGCAGAGAGAGACATAAACAAAGATAAAGACAGACATCAGAACAGAAAGACAGACGACAGATGCAGAGAGAGACATAAACAAAGATAAAGACAGACATCAGAACAGAAAGACAGACGACAGATGCAGAGAGAGACATAAACAAAGATAAAGACAGACATCAGAACAGAAAGACAGACGACAGATGCAGAGAGAGACATAAACAAAGATAAAGACAGACATCAGAACAGAAAGACAGACGACAGATGCAGAGAGAGACATAAACAAAGATAAAGACAGACATCAGAACAGAAAGACAGACGACAGATGCAGAGAGAGACATAAACAAAGATAAAGACAGACATCAGAACAGAAAGACAGACGACAGATGCAGAGAGAGACATAAACAAAGATAAAGACAGACATCAGAACAGAAAGACAGACGACAGATGCAGAGAGAGACATAAACAAAGATAAAGACAGACATCAGAACAGAAAGACAGACGACAGATGCAGAGAGAGACATAAACAAAGATAAAGACAGACATCAGAACAGAAAGACAGACGACAGATGCAGAGAGAGACATAAACAAAGATAAAGACAGACATCAGAACAGAAAGACAGACGACAGATGCAGAGAGAGACATAAACAAAGATAAAGACAGACATCAGAACAGAAAGACAGACGACAGATGCAGAGAGAGACATAAACAAAGATAAAGACAGACATCAGAACAGGAAAGACAGACGACAGATGCAGAGAGAGACATAAACAAAGATAAAGACAGACATCAGAACAGAAAGACAGACGACAGATGCAGAGAGAGACATAAACAAAGATAAAGACAGACATCAGAACAGAAAGACAGACGACAGATGCAGAGAGAGACATAAACAAAGATAAAGACAGACATCAGAACAGAAAGACAGACGACAGATGCAGAGAGAGACATAAACAAAGATAAAGACAGACATCAGAACAGAAAGACAGACGACAGATGCAGAGAGAGACATAAACAAAGATAAAGACAGACATCAGAACAGAAAGACAGACGACAGATGCAGAGAGAGACATAAACAAAGATAAAGACAGACATCAGAACAGAAAGACAGACGACAGATGCAGAGAGAGACATAAACAAAGATAAAGACAGACATCAGAACAGAAAGACAGACGACAGATGCAGAGAGAGACATAAACAAAGATAAAGACAGACATCAGAACAGAAAGACAGACGACAGATGCAGAGAGAGACATAAACAAAGATAAAGACAGACATCAGAACAGAAAGACAGACGACAGATGCAGAGAGAGACATAAACAAAGATAAAGACAGACATCAGAACAGAAAGACAGACGACAGATGCAGAGAGAGACATAAACAAAGATAAAGACAGACATCAGAACAGAAAGACAGACGACAGATGCAGAGAGAGACATAAACAAAGATAAAGACAGACATCAGAACAGAAAGACAGACGACAGATGCAGAGAGAGACATAAACAAAGATAAAGACAGACATCAGAACAGAAAGACAGACGACAGATGCAGAGAGAGACATAAACAAAGATAAAGACAGACATCAGAACAGAAAGACAGACGACAGATGCAGAGAGAGACATAAACAAAGATAAAGACAGACATCAGAACAGAAAGACAGACGACAGATGCAGAGAGAGACATAAACAAAGATAAAGACAGACATCAGAACAGAAAGACAGACGACAGATGCAGAGAGAGACATAAACAAAGATAAAGACAGACATCAGAACAGAAAGACAGACGACAGATGCAGAGAGAGACATAAACAAAGATAAAGGACAGACATCAGAACAGAAAGACAGACGACAGATGCAGAGAGAGACATAAACAAAGATAAAGACAGACATCAGAACAGGAAAGACAGACGACAGATGCAGAGAGAGACATAAACAAAGATAAAGACAGACATCAGAACAGAAAGACAGACGACAGATGCAGAGAGAGACATAAACAAAGATAAAGACAGACATCAGAACAGAAAGACAGACGACAGATGCAGAGAGAGACATAAACAAAGATAAAGACAGACATCAGAACAGAAAGACAGACGACAGATGCAGAGAGAGACATAAACAAAGATAAAGACAGACATCAGAACAGAAAGACAGACGACAGATGCAGAGAGAGACATAAACAAAGATAAAGACAGACATCAGAACAGAAAGACAGACGACAGATGCAGAGAGAGACATAAACAAAGATAAAGACAGACATCAGAACAGAAAGACAGACGACAGATGCAGAGAGAGACATAAACAAAGATAAAGACAGACATCAGAACAGAAAGACAGACGACAGATGCAGAGAGAGACATAAACAAAGATAAAGACAGACATCAGAACAGAAAGACAGACGACAGATGCAGAGAGAGACATAAACAAAGATAAAGACAGACATCAGAACAGAAAGACAGACGACAGATGCAGAGAGAGACATAAACAAAGATAAAGACAGACATCAGAACAGAAAGACAGACGACAGATGCAGAGAGAGACATAAACAAAGATAAAGACAGACATCAGAACAGAAAGACAGACGACAGATGCAGAGAGAGACATAAACAAAGATAAAGACAGACATCAGAACAGAAAGACAGACGACAGATGCAGAGAGAGACATAAACAAAGATAAAGACAGACATCAGAACAGAAAGACAGACGACAGATGCAGAGAGAGACATAAACAAAGATAAAGACAGACATCAGAACAGAAAGACAGACGACAGATGCAGAGAGAGACATAAACAAAGATAAAGACAGACATCAGAACAGAAAGACAGACGACAGATGCAGAGAGAGACATAAACAAAGATAAAGACAGACATCAGAACAGAAAGACAGACGACAGATGCAGAGAGAGACATAAACAAAGATAAAGACAGACATCAGAACAGAAAGACAGACGACAGATGCAGAGAGAGACATAAACAAAGATAAAGACAGACATCAGAACAGAAAGACAGACGACAGATGCAGAGAGAGACATAAACAAAGATAAAGACAGACATCAGAACAGAAAGACAGACGACAGATGCAGAGAGAGACATAAACAAAGATAAAGACAGACATCAGAACAGAAAGACAGACGACAGATGCAGAGAGAGACATAAACAAAGATAAAGACAGACATCAGAACAGAAAGACAGACGACAGATGCAGAGAGAGACATAAACAAAGATAAAGACAGACATCAGAACAGAAAGACAGACGACAGATGCAGAGAGAGACATAAACAAAGATAAAGACAGACATCAGAACAGAAAGACAGACGACAGATGCAGAGAGAGACATAAACAAAGATAAAGACAGACATCAGAACAGAAAGACAGACGACAGATGCAGAGAGAGACATAAACAAAGATAAAGACAGACATCAGAACAGAAAGACAGACGACAGATGCAGAGAGAGACATAAACAAAGATAAAGACAGACATCAGAACAGAAAGACAGACGACAGATGCAGAGAGAGACATAAACAAAGATAAAGACAGACATCAGAACAGAAAGACAGACGACAGATGCAGAGAGAGACATAAACAAAGATAAAGACAGACATCAGAACAGAAAGACAGACGACAGATGCAGAGAGAGACATAAACAAAGATAAAGACAGACATCAGAACAGAAAGACAGACGACAGATGCAGAGAGAGACATAAACAAAGATAAAGACAGACATCAGAACAGAAAGACAGACGACAGATGCAGAGAGAGACATAAACAAAGATAAAGACAGACATCAGAACAGAAAGACAGACGACAGATGCAGAGAGAGACATAAACAAAGATAAAGACAGACATCAGAACAGAAAGACAGACGACAGATGCAGAGAGAGACATAAACAAAGATAAAGACAGACATCAGAACAGAAAGACAGACGACAGATGCAGAGAGAGACATAAACAAAGATAAAGACAGACATCAGAACAGAAAGACAGACGACAGATGCAGAGAGAGACATAAACAAAGATAAAGACAGACATCAGAACAGAAAGACAGACGACAGATGCAGAGAGAGACATAAACAAAGATAAAGACAGACATCAGAACAGAAAGACAGACGACAGATGCAGAGAGAGACATAAACAAAGATAAAGACAGACATCAGAACAGAAAGACAGACGACAGATGCAGAGAGAGACATAAACAAAGATAAAGACAGACATCAGAACAGAAAGACAGACGACAGATGCAGAGAGAGACATAAACAAAGATAAAGACAGACATCAGAACAGAAGACAGACGACAGATGCAGAGAGAGACATAAACAAAGATAAGACAGACATCAGAACAGAAAGACAGACGACAGATGCAGAGAGAGACATAAACAAAGATAAAGACAGACCAGAACAGAAAGACAGACGACAGATGCAGAGAGACATAAACAAAGATAAGACAGACATCAGAACAGAAAGACAGACGACAGATGCAGAGAGAGACATAAACAAAGATAAAGACAGACATCAGAACAGAAAGACAGACGACAGATGCAGAGAGAGACATAAACAAAGATAAAGACAGACATCAGAACAGAAAGACAGACGACAGATGCAGAGAGAGACATAAACAAAGATAAAGACAGACATCAGAACAGAAAGACAGACGACAGATGCAGAGAGAGACATAAACAAAGATAAAGACAGACATCAGAACAGAAAGACAGACGACAGATGCAGAGAGAGACATAAACAAAGATAAAGACAGACAATCAGAACAGAAAGACAAGACGACAGATGCAGAGAGAGACATAAACAAAGATAAAGACAGACATCAGAACAGAAAGACAGACGACAGATGCAGAGAGAGACATAAACAAAGATAAAGACAGACATCAGAACAGAAAGACAGACGACAGATGCAGAGAGAGACATAAACAAAGATAAAGACAGACATCAGAACAGAAGACAGACGACAGATGCAGAGAGAGACATAAACAAAGATAAGACAGACATCAGAACAGAAAGACAGACGACAGATGCAGAGAGAGACATAAACAAAGATAAAGACAGACATCAGAACAGAAGACAGACGACAGATGCAGAGAGAGACATAAACAAAGATAAAGACAGACATCAGAACAGAAAGACAGACGACAGATGCAGAGAGAGACATAAACAAAGATAAAGACAGACATCAGAACAGAAAGACAGACGACAGATGCAGAGAGAGACATAAACAAAGATAAAGACAGACATCAGAACAGAAAGACAGACGACAGATGCAGAGAGAGACATAAACAAAGATAAAGACAGACATCAGAACAGAAAGACAGACGACAGATGCAGAGAGAGACATAAACAAAGATAAAGACAGACATCAGAACAGAAAGACAGACGACAGATGCAGAGAGAGACATAAACAAAGATAAAGACAGACATCAGAACAGAAAGACAGACGACAGATGCAGAGAGAGACATAAACAAAGATAAAGACAGACATCAGAACAGAAAGACAGACGACAGATGCAGAGAGAGACATAAACAAAGATAAAGACAGACATCAGAACAGAAAGACAGACGACAGATGCAGAGAGAGACATAAACAAAGATAAAGACAGACATCAGAACAGAAAGACAGACGACAGATGCAGAGAGAGACATAAACAAAGATAAAGACAGACATCAGAACAGAAAGACAGACGACAGATGCAGAGAGAGACATAAACAAAGATAAAGACAGACATCAGAACAGAAAGACAGACGACAGATGCAGAGAGAGACATAAACAAAGATAAAGACAGACATCAGAACAGAAAGACAGACGACAGATGCAGAGAGAGACATAAACAAAGATAAAGACAGACATCAGAACAGAAAGACAGACGACAGATGCAGAGAGAGACATAAACAAAGATAAAGACAGACATCAGAACAGAAAGACAGACGACAGATGCAGAGAGAGACATAAACAAAGATAAAGACAGACATCAGAACAGAAAGACAGACGACAGATGCAGAGAGAGACATAAACAAAGATAAAGACAGACATCAGAACAGAAAGACAGACGACAGATGCAGAGAGAGACATAAACAAAGATAAGACAGACATCAGAACAGAAAGACAGACGACAGATGCAGAGAGAGACATAAACAAAGATAAAGACAGACATCAGAACAGAAAGACAGACGACAGATGCAGAGAGAGACATAAACAAAGATAAAGACAGACATCAGAACAGAAAGACAGACGACAGATGCAGAGAGAGACATAAACAAAGATAAAGACAGACATCAGAACAGAAAGACAGACGACAGATGCAGAGAGAGACATAAACAAAGATAAAGACAGACATCAGAACAGAAAGACAGACGACAGATGCAGAGAGAGACATAAACAAAGATAAAGACAGACATCAGAACAGAAAGACAGACGACAGATGCAGAGAGAGACATAAACAAAGATAAAGACAGACATCAGAACAGAAAGACAGACGACAGATGCAGAGAGAGACATAAACAAAGATAAAGACAGACATCAGAACAGAAAGACAGACGACAGATGCAGAGAGAGACATAAACAAAGATAAAGACAGACATCAGAACAGAAAGACAGACGACAGATGCAGAGAGAGACATAAACAAAGATAAAGACAGACATCAGAACAGAAAGACAGACGACAGATGCAGAGAGAGACATAAACAAAGATAAAGACAGACATCAGAACAGAAAGACAGACGACAGATGCAGAGAGAGACATAAACAAAGATAAAGACAGACATCAGAACAGAAAGACAGACGACAGATGCAGAGAGAGACATAAACAAAGATAAAGACAGACATCAGAACAGAAAGACAGACGACAGATGCAGAGAGAGACATAAACAAAGATAAAGACAGACATCAGAACAGAAAGACAGACGACAGATGCAGAGAGAGACATAAACAAAGATAAAGACAGACATCAGAACAGAAAGACAGACGACAGATGCAGAGAGAGACATAAACAAAGATAAAGACAGACATCAGAACAGAAAGACAGACGACAGATGCAGAGAGAGACATAAACAAAGATAAAGACAGACATCAGAACAGAAAGACAGACGACAGATGCAGAGAGAGACATAAACAAAGATAAAGACAGACATCAGAACAGAAAGACAGACGACAGATGCAGAGAGAGACATAAACAAAGATAAAGACAGACATCAGAACAGAAAGACAGACGACAGATGCAGAGAGAGACATAAACAAAGATAAAGACAGACATCAGAACAGAAAGACAGACGACAGATGCAGAGAGAGACATAAACAAAGATAAAGACAGACATCAGAACAGAAAGACAGACGACAGATGCAGAGAGAGACATAAACAAAGATAAAGACAGACATCAGAACAGAAAGACAGACGACAGATGCAGAGAGAGACATAAACAAAGATAAAGACAGACATCAGAACAGAAAGACAGACGACAGATGCAGAGAGAGACATAAACAAAGATAAAGACAGACATCAGAACAGAAAGACAGACGACAGATGCAGAGAGAGACATAAACAAAGATAAAGACAGACATCAGAACAGAAAGACAGACGACAGATGCAGAGAGAGACATAAACAAAGATAAAGACAGACATCAGAACAGAAAGACAGACGACAGATGCAGAGAGAGACATAAACAAAGATAAAGACAGACATCAGAACAGAAAGACAGACGACAGATGCAGAGAGAGACATAAACAAAGATAAAGACAGACATCAGAACAGAAAGACAGACGACAGATGCAGAGAGAGACATAAACAAAGATAAAGACAGACATCAGAACAGAAAGACAGACGACAGATGCAGAGAGAGACATAAACAAAGATAAAGACAGACATCAGAACAGAAAGACAGACGACAGATGCAGAGAGAGACATAAACAAAGATAAAGACAGACATCAGAACAGAAAGACAGACGACAGATGCAGAGAGAGACATAAACAAAGATAAAGACAGACATCAGAACAGAAAGACAGACGACAGATGCAGAGAGAGACATAAACAAAGATAAAGACAGACATCAGAACAGAAAGACAGACGACAGATGCAGAGAGAGACATAAACAAAGATAAAGACAGACATCAGAACAGAAAGACAGACGACAGATGCAGAGAGAGACATAAACAAAGATAAAGACAGACATCAGAACAGAAAGACAGACGACAGATGCAGAGAGAGACATAAACAAAGATAAAGACAGACATCAGAACAGAAAGACAGACGACAGATGCAGAGAGAGACATAAACAAAGATAAAGACAGACATCAGAACAGAAAGACAGACGACAGATGCAGAGAGAGACATAAACAAAGATAAAGACAGACATCAGAACAGAAAGACAGACGACAGATGCAGAGAGAGACATAAACAAAGATAAAGACAGACATCAGAACAGAAAGACAGACGACAGATGCAGAGAGAGACATAAACAAAGATAAAGACAGACATCAGAACAGAAAGACAGACGACAGATGCAGAGAGAGACATAAACAAAGATAAAGACAGACATCACAACAGAAAGACAGACGACAGATGCAGAGAGAGACATAAACAAAGATAAAGACAGACATCAGAACAGAAAGACAGACGACAGATGCAGAGAGAGACATAAACAAAGATAAAGACAGACATCACAACAGAAAGACAGACGACAGATGCAGAGAGAGACATAAACAAAGATAAAGACAGACATCAGAACAGAAAGACAGACGACAGATGCAGAGAGAGACATAAACAAAGATAAAGACAGACATCAGAACAGAAAGACAGACGACAGATGCAGAGAGAGACATAAACAAAGATAAAGACAGACAAGCAAACAACACAAGACAGACTAAAAAAAAGCAGACAAAAAGGATGACAGACAGACAGATAGACAGGCAGGCGGAGACGGAGACAGGCAGAAAAAGAAACACAGATAGACAGGCAGACAGACAAACAGACAGACAGAAAGACAGGGAGATAGGCAGACAGTCAAAGACAGACACAGGCAGAAAGAGAAGCAGAGAGAGAAAGGGAGAAACACATACAGGCATACAGACAGAGATCCAGGGACAGACAGACAGACTGATAGGCAGGCAGGCAGACAGACAGACAGAGAGACAGATAGGCAGGCAGACAGAAAGACAGACAGACAGACAAGCATACGGACAGAAAGACAGACAGACTAAAGATTGAAAGAAAGATGGAGGTGAAATAGGACACTGACAGAAATATAAAAACAGGACAATAGAAATGTTCAGAAAAACACGACGAGTCGATGTTCAAATCAGCAAGGTAAAAATAAGCATGATGAATCGAGGACACATGAAGTGAAATTAAGAGATGGGGGTGGGGGGTGGGGGTGCGGGCGGGGGGGGGGGGGAGTTGGGTGAAAAAAATTAATAGATAGCTATCAATAATTATCTAAAATGAAAACTACCAAATAAGCAGAAAAGGTTTTAGCTTAATTAAAGAATATCAGCAGAAGAAAAATAAAACCGGTTAGAAACAGAAAGCGAGCGAAATATATTCAGTTTCCGTTCCAGTGTGTCACGGCATGCGGACTGATCTCTATATGCTAAACAAAATATGCTTATATAACATTGATTTTTTTTAAAGAGCGACCTACGCATAAATTCAGCGCGCTGGTGAGACTGTCAGATCCTATCCTTGGATTGTTTGAATCGTTGTTATGAAATATTTTTCTTGATACAGAGAGAGACAGACAGACAGACAGAGACTGTAAGGCAGAGGTAGATACGGATAGCGAGACCTATACAGAATGAATCAATCAATGAACCAATGATTCAATGAACCGATAAATCATTGGTTGAACTGATGGTTTGTTCACATGGGTCATAAGCCCCCCACCTCCACCCCCCCATCCGCCCCCCGACCCCACCCCCACCCCCCCAACCCCATGCAGTGTATCTGAACAGTAAATACATCTATATATCTGATCTACATATTTCTTTGAAAATAAGTATGACTATGGCTGCTTTTCTACAGCTGACAGCTTTACACAGAATTAAAGACAGATTACAGGCTTTTACAATTCAATAGCAAGCTGAGTTGAACAAAGAAGGATCCCTCTAACATTAGTGACGAATCAATCCAGCTCTTCTGTCGTTAAGGTTCAGAAAGACAGAGAACTTAGAACTTTTGATGTAAGGTCACCGACCTGTGTTCATATGGTCACACATGTTGTACACACACACACACACACACACACACACACACACACACACATGTATGTGTGTGTGTGTGTGTGTGTGTGTGTGTGTGTGTGTGTATATATATATATATATAGAGAGAGAGAAAGAGAGAGAGAGAGAGAGAGAGTGGAATGATGGCCTAGAGGTAACGCGTCCGCCTAGGAAGCGAGAGAATCTGAGCGCGCTGGTTCGAATCACGGTTCACCGCCGATATTTTCTCCCCCTCCACTAGACCTTGAGTGATGGTCTGGACGCTAGTCATTCGGATGAGACGATAAACCGAGGTCCCGTGTGCAGCATGCACTTAGCGCACGTAAAAAAAACCACGGCAACAACAGGGTTGTTCCTGGCAAAATTCTGTAGAAAAATCCACTTCGATAGGAAATTTTTTTTTAAATGCACGCAGGAAAAAATACAAAACATGGGTGGCGCTGTAGTGCAGCGACGCGCTCTCCCTGGGGAGAACAGCCCGAATTTCACACGGAGAAATCTGTTGTGATAAAAAGAGAAATACAATACAATACAATACAATATATATATATATATATATATATATATATACATACACCAAACATTGAGCAGGATAAGAGAGAGAGGATTTAATACTTACCATGCATAAATTCAGCTTTTGTATGGTAAAATTTCGCAGGGGGAGCTTTGAGACACTGACAACGAGACACGCAGGCAGAGATGGGGCAATGCACAGTACATTGATGAGATAAAAACAAAACAACACAATAATAATGAAACGGAAATCAAAATCTAAAGCAACAAAAAAGAATGGTGGGGGGGGGGGGGGAGAAAGAAACTATCTGACATTTCTACTTTCTTTCTGTCATCGTCCTGTTTTGTTTTGTTGGTAACTGGATAGGGCTGGGCCTGTCCACGGCAGAGGAAGGTTGGAAGAAACAGGACATGTATTCATGCGCCTCGCCTTTATTTTCCTTCATTTTGGGTGGAAGGTGGCAGAATGGTTCAGACACTCATCTGCAACTACAGTGTCATGAGGAACTGTGTTCGGTTTACCCGCTATCATCCTCTCTCCCAGGTTACTGTCCAGTCATCTGGAGGAGACACTATCATCCTTTCTTCCAGGTTACTGTCCAGTCATCTGGAGGAGACACTATCATCCTCTCTTCCAGGTTACTGTCCAGTCATCTGGAGGAGACACTATCATCCTCTCTGCCAGGTTACTGTCCAGTCATCTGGAGGAGACGCTATCATCCTCTCTTCCAGGCTACTGTCCAGTCATCTGGATGAGACACTATCATCCTCTCTTCCAGGCTACTGTCCAGTCATCTGGATGAGACACTATCATCCTCTCTTCCAGGTTACTGTCCAGTCATCTGGAGGAGACACTATCATCCTTTCTTCCAGGTTACTGTCCAGTCATCTGGAGGAGACACTATCATCCTCTCTCCCAGGCTACTGTCCAGTCATCTGGAGGAGACACTATCATCATCTCTCCCAGGCTACTGTCCAGTCATCTGGATGAGACACTATCATCCTCTCTTCCAGGTTACTGTCCAGTCATCTGGAGGAGACACTATCATCCTTTCTTCCAGGTTACTGTCCAGTCATCTGGAGGAGACACTATCATCCTCTCTCCCAGGCTACTGTCCAGTCATCTGGATGAGACACTATCATCCTCTCTCCCAGGCTACTGTCCAGTCATCTGGATGAGACACTATCATCCTCTCTTCCAGGTTACTGTCCAGTCATCTGGAGGAGACACTATCATCCTTTCTTCCAGGTTACTGTCCAGTCATCTGGAGGAGACACTATCATCCTCTCTCCCAGGTTACTGTCCAGTCATCTGGAGGAGACACTATCATCCTCTCTTCCAGGTTACTGTCCAGTCATCTGGAGGAGACGCTATCATCCTCTCTTCCAGGCTACTGTCCAGTCATCTGGATGAGACACTATCATCCTCTCTTCCAGGCTACTGTCCAGTCATCTGGATGAGACACTATCATCCTCTCTGCCAGGTTACTGTCCAGTCATCTGGAGGAGACACTATCATCCTCTCTTCCAGGTTACTGTCCAGTCATCTGGATGAGACACTATCATCCTTTCTTCCAGGTTACTGTCCAGTCATCTGGAGGAGACACTATCATCCTCTCTTCCAGGTTACTGTCCAGTCATCTGGAGGAGACACTATCATCCTCTCTGCCAGGTTACTGTCCAGTCATCTGGAGGAGACGCTATCATCCTCTCTTCCAGGTTTGACTGGAAAAACATGAAACTGTCCAGTCATTTCATCTGGATGAGACGCTATCATGCCTTCTCCCAAGACTGACTGGAAAAACTTGAAACTGTCCAGTCATTTAGATGAGGCGAAAAACCGAGGTCCCGTGTCCAGCACGCACTTTGCGCACTGTAAAAGAACCCAAGGCAACAAAAAGGCTGTCCTCTGGCAAAATTATGTAGAGGAAATCCACTCTGATAGGTACACAAATGTGTATGCAGGCGTTCAGGGCCTGACTATGCACGTTGGTTTACGCTGCTGGTCAGGCGGTCTGCCTAGCAGATGTGGTGTAGCGTATATGGATTTGTCCGAACGCAGTGACGCCTCGGTGAGCAACTGAAACTGAAAACATTATTTTATTTTCAGACAAACATTCATTCGCTTGCCAGCTCGCCACCTTGATTATGTTGACTCGCTAACTTGCGTGCTTGTGCGACGTAAGGTTCTTTTCCTTTCTCTGCCCATGAGGATTGGGTTATTCATTCCTATGCTCTCATTAAAGCACATAACCAGACGAAAGAAATATTTTTTGCCCCTCTTTTATTGCTTTCCACTTGTATATATGTCTTGTTTGCTTATATCTAATCAAAACTTTACCGTGAAATCGCCCCAGAAATACAATGTCCTCGATTATATTTCCATCCTGCAAAACGAAACATTTTGTTTTCAAAATGGCGGTTTCAATAGTAATGATGGTAATTAAGTTTACCTGTATTTTGTTTTCTCCGTTGCTCTCTCTCTCTCTCTCTCTCTCTCTCTCTCTCTCTCTCTCTCTCTCTCTCTCTCTCTCTCATCTGTCCATCTATTCATCTATCTATCTATCTATCTCTATAATGACACTGTATATACGGAGAGAGAGAGAGAGAGACAGAGACAGAGACAGAGACACAGAGAGAGATTGTTATCTTCCGTGTTCTGATAAGAACAGTAGTCATTCCATCAAAGAAGCAAGTCGCATTGAAGCCAAAGTTCACTCACATGATTCATAGAGGCGAAGGTGTCGGGGGGGGGGGGGGGGGAGTGCAGGAGGGAGGGAAAGACTTCACACAGTCACCATCACAGTAAAGTCGTTCATCACAGTGTGTGTGATTTGTAAAGTCGTTCATCACAGTGTGTGTGATTTGTAAAGTCATTCATCACAGTGTGTGTGATACGCAAAGTCATTCATCACAGTGTGTGTGATTTGTAAAGTCATTCATCACAGTGTGTGTGATACGCAAAGTCATTCATCACAGTGTGTGTGATACGCAAAGTCATTCATCACAGTGTGTGTGATACGCAAAGTCATTCATCACAGTGTGTGTGATACGCAAAGTCATTCATCACATTGTGTGTGATACGCAAGGTCATTCATCACAGTGTGTGTGATACGCAAAGTCATTCATCACAGTGTGTGTGATACGCAAAGTAAAAACAGGAACGTTCGAAACTGATTAAAGGTCTCAATTTCAGATTTTAAACACGCACACAGGCACACAGACACAGATACACACACACACACACACACACACACACACACACACACACACACACACACACACACACACACACACACACACACACACATTGAGAGTCGATATTATATTCAGGCCCCAAATAACCTATTTTTCTATATGAAAAGAAGCCTGTTTTATGGTGTTATCAAATGTCAGCCTTTTTCCCGTCAAAGAAGAGAGCAGAAGAAAAACACAGCAAGCGACAGCTGTTTCCCTCTTCATATATTTTAACATCATCAACACTGCTGACAAAGACGTGCTCTCCCGACAGTGGAAAATGTTTTGAATTATTTAACCGCTGACAGGGCTGTCCGAGCAACTTTATTTTGAGAGAACAGAACTGAAATGGAAAGAAAGAATCACAGAAACGAAGTTTGCAAATGTCACACTGACAAAAGAATACAAACAAATTGTTTTTCGTTCTGTCATCTGATGTTGTTTTCTTCTTTATTGCTTCCGTCTCTAACCTAGGCATGATCATTCCTATTTTCCTTGAAGAGTAAAGCAGATAAAAAGATGGACAAGTCGACAGACAGTCGAACGGAAACACACACACACACACACACACACACACACACACACAAGCACGCACGCACGCACGCACACACACACACACACACACACACACACACACACACACACACACACACAAATATATATAGAAGATAGATAGATAGTATTGTTCTAATGTCAAGTGCATATGCTTTAGTAACCTGACAATTAAGCATATAATTTTTTACTGTAGCTTGATGAAGCCTTATGTACACGAAAGTGTGTCTTCACAAGTGACTGAGAACGTTGTTGTTTTTGATTTTTTTGCATTCATTATCAGTTGTTTCGCTTGTCAGTTTAACGACTTCTCTTTTACGAAGTCCTTTAAGTAATTTTCTGTAATTGAATTTAGAAATTTGTTTCAAATTTCACCCTCATTTCACCCATTTGCCCAGTTTTCCCCAACCCTCCATTCATTCACATCTCCCACCCCTTCTAACCGAGAATACTCAAATGTCTTCATAAATACTTTAACAAAATGTCTTCAGTCACCGATATGTGTGACGGGAACAAAGTTCCTCCTGCTAGATAGATAGACAGAATTCAGTTCAGGGTTCTTCACAGATCCGCTCATCACAAGGACCCTCCCCCATTATGATTATGATTATTGTTGTTATTGTTGTTGATAGTGTTATTGCTACTGCTGCTGCTGTTGGAGTTGTTGGTGGTGTTGGTGCTGATGGTGCTGTTGGTGATGTTGGTGTTGTTGGTGCTGTTGGTGTTGTTGGTGCTGTTGGTGCTGATGGTGTTGTTGGTGGTGTTGGTGCTGATGGTGCTGATGGTGCTGTTGGTGTTGTTCGTGCTGTTGGTGCTGATGGTGTTGTTGGTGTTGTTGTG
>NC_134876.1:670183-685183 GCF_041734735.1 Babylonia areolata | reverse complement strand
AGGAGGAAGGAGAGGAGGGGGAGGAGGAAGAGGTGGAGGAGGAGGGAGAAGGAGGAGGAGGGGGAGGAGGAGGTGGAGGAAGACGATGAGGTGGAGGAGGAGGAGGAGGTGGAGGAAGAAGAAGTAGGAGGAGGAGGAGAAGGAGGGGAGGTGGCTGTGAAAACGGAAAAAATAAAAGAACAGGAACAATACGTGAAGAAGATTAAAAAAACAAAAAACACCCAGAACAAGAAAAACAAGAAAAAACAATAAGGGAACAAAAACAAGAAGAGGGAGAAGAAGAAGAAGAAGAAGACGAAAAACAGGATTAAAGAAGAGAAACGAAACGAAAAAAAAAAAAGCCAGATCTGGGAAAAGTAATGGACAGCGAGGGAGCCGCGTTGTCTCCCCTCTTCAATCAGCCCTCACCCTTTCTGGACATCCTTTTCACACAAATAGACGTGAGAGGAAAAACAACAAAATCAACAACAAGTAAAAAAAAAGGAGGAAAAACAAATTGACAAATCTTACTTTCTTACAGTCTGTCCTTTCTGAAAAAAACAAACAACAAACGATAGGTCTTTCTTAGGTTCTTTTTTTTATTCTTCCGTTTACATTGTTTTCTTCGTTTTTTGTGGGTTTTTTTGTTTGTTTGTTTGTTTGTTTTGGGGGGAGCGGTCGGGGAAGGGGGGGAGTGTTGGTTGGCGGGCTGTTGTTTGTGTGTGTTTGGGGGGGGGGGGTGTTTTTGTTTTTTTCACCCTGTTACTCTCACTCATTCTCTGTGGACATTTCCATCAAAACAACCTACGAAACAACAGAGAGCAAGAAGATAGAGAAATTTTTTTTCTCCTTTTTTTCGTTTTCTTTTATTGTCAATCTTTACTTCATTCTCTCTCTCTCTCTCTCTCTCTCTCTCTCTCTCTCTCTCTTTCTTTCTTTCTTTCTTTCCTTTCTAACTTCCTTCTTTTTTCTCCATACTATTTTTTTTTCTTCCTATATAATTTCTGATGCTCACTGAAGCTTACCACTAAAACAAAAGTTTCTTTCTTTCCGTTCTTTCTTTCTGTAGTTTTCTTTGCCTTCTTTTCATTCTTTTTCTTCCTTTCTTTTTCGCTCACTTTCTTCCAGTCGTTATTCCTGTACACTGTGCTTTATTTTGTATACACACACTTTTCTGTGTGCCCAAACATGCGCAGACACACGCCGTTATAACGCGTGCAACTGGAATGAATGTCTCCGAGAAGCAGGGCACTGTCTTTTTCAATGCAGGGTACTCTCTTTTTCAATACAGGGCACTTTCTTTTCCAATGAGGGCACTTTCTTTTTCAATCTGGCAAAAGGTGTTTCATGACCTGCAAGCACTCGGCCCTCCACTGACACACTTTGTTTTCACCTTCCTTTCTTTTCTTTGTTTGTTTTTCTTTTCTTTTTGTTTTATTTTCTTTGTCCATTTTCTTCCTTTTTTTCTTCTTTTTTCTTCATTTGTTTATGTCTTCATTTTTTGTGAATTAGCACCTTATCATAAATAAACACAAAATAGCAAGCATATGCTAAACTTTTTTCGGTTGTTCTAGATGTTTCTGTATTTCTGCCTGCCCTCTCTCTCTCTCTCTCTCTCTCTCTCTCTCTGTGTGTGTGTGTGTGTGTGTGTGTGTACTTATCCCAATTCACAAAAAGGGAGATGTCAACAATCCCGACAATTATCGGGGAGTAGCGCTTACCAGTATTCTAAGTAAAGTGTACACTTACATATTGAACAAGAGACTAACCAAATGGTCTGAAAAAGAAGAAAAAATAATGGAACAGCAAGCAGGATTTAGAAGTAACTACAGTACAACAGATCACATATTTACATTGTACACACTTGTCCAAAAATACTTACTCAATAACACAAAACTTTATGTTGCTTTCATTGATTTCAGGAAGGCCTTCGATTCCGTGAATCGTAATGTATTATGGCATGTTTTGCGTGAAAGTGGTGTGAATGGCAAATTATACAATGCTCTTAGAGGTGTTTATAAGTCAGTGCTTGCATGCGTACGTGAGAAAGGTATATATTCAGAATATTTTGATTGCCCAAATGGGGTAAAGCAAGGTTGTCTTTTGAGCCCACAAATGTTCTCCTTTTTTATTAACGAATTAGCAACAGAATTGTCGAGAAAAGGAAGACATGGAATTCAATTAATTCCGGGAGCAATCGAGATATTTTTACTGTTATTTGCAGATGACGTTGTTCTTTTGTCTGGAACTGTTAGGGGTTTACAGAACCAATTAAATGCATTGAAAGAAGAAGCAGACTATTTGGGTTTAACAGTGAACATGGATAAAACTAACATTATTGTATTTAGAATGGGTGGACATCTGTCAGTGCACGAAAAATGGCTTTATGGAAATGAGGCTGTTAAAGTTATAAATTCATATAAATATTTGGGAATGATACTCTCAACAAAATTAAGCTTAAATTATGCTTGGGAAGAATCTTGCAGGAAAGCAAAGAAAGGTGTTATTGAAATATTGAATTCATTAAAAAAGCTTAAGTCTATTGATTACTGTTTGTTTTTGAAAATGTTCGATACACAGATTGAACCTATACTTACATATGCAGCCGAAGTTTGGGGACTAAAGGTAAATTCACAGATGGAAAAAGTACATACTTATGCAATTAAACGTTTTTTAAATGTGCCAATTCATTCATCCAACACAATGTTATATGGGGAAACGGGTAGATATCCTTTGTATATAAGAACATTTGTAAAATGCATTAAATATTGGTTGAAATTATTGAAACTTCCACAATCACGTTTACCCAGACAGGCTTACGAGATGATGTTGTTACAAATGGAATTAGGAAAAGAAAACTGGACTTATAGTGTAAAAAAGGTTTTGTCTGAACACGGTTTTGGAATTGTGTGGATGTATCAGGAAGTGGGAAATGAACAGCAGTTTATATCAGAATTTAGAGATAGACTGATTTGTTCTTTTAAACAAAATTGGCATTCAGATATGGAAAGCAAAGAGAAATATAGTTGGTTTTTCTCATTCAGAAGTATATTTCATACTGCAAAATATCTAACAGTCATCACAGATAAGTGGCACAGGTTAAATTATGCAAGATTTCGGCTACGGACATTTGGTTTCAATGCAAATAAATTGTGGTTTCAACCTGCAGCATCCACAGAATTGCCATGTCCTTTGTGTGCATCTAGTGTAGATGACGAAAAACATTTTTTGTTTCATTGTAAATTATACGATAAAGTAAGAGAAAAATGTACATTTTTTTAATCTCATCTAGCTAAAAGACATGATGTTTTTTTCTGTTTTATCGTCTGATGATGAATATATCATACAGTCAGTAGCTAAATTTATCTCAGAAGCACAAAAAATAAGGCATAATCACAATGATCAGAACACACCAGAGTAAATGAGGAGGATATCCATATGTAAATTTTATTTTCTTATGTTAATTTGGTAAGGTAGATAATTGATATATTGAACTATTTCACTCCTAGAATGGGTGGTCGAGTTTGAATGATTAGTTTCTTTGTGTGTGTGTGTGTATGTGTGTGTGTGTGTGTGTGTGTGTGTGTGTGTGTGTGTGTGTGTGTGTGTGTTCCGCTTGCTTAATGTATCGTGAGAGAGTTATATTTAGAGATTTTGTTTGTTTGTTTGTTTGGTGATGAAATGCTGTTAAGCAGAATGTTGCTTTGCATTTAAGGGGATTTAAGAATTAATCCCCGTCACCCCCTTGTCAATAGACCCTTACAGGTAATGACAATAAAAATGTCAAAGCGTCAAAGCGTCTGTGTGTGTGTGTGTGTGTGTGTGTGTGTGTGTGTGTGTGTGTGTGTGTGTGTGTGTGTGTGTGTGTGTGTGTGTGTGTGTGTGTGTGTGTGTGTGTGTGTCCCAATCAAAAATGTCTTAGAGTATTGTGAAAAAAAAAAATAACGATAAAACCACCCTGGTATTCCGGCAATCTTTGAATGTGGAATGAAGTGATGGCCCAGAGGTAACGTGTCCGTCCATGAAGCGAGAGAATCTGAGCGCACTGGTTCGAATCACGACACAGTCGCCAGTATTTTCTCCCCCTCCACTAGACCTTGAGTGGTGGTCTGGACGCTACTTGCTTATCTATTACCCTCGATAATAAAGATTTTGAATTGTCTTGTCTTCTCTCTCTCTCTCTCTCTCTCTCTCTCTCTCTCTCTCTCTCTCTCTCTCTCTCTCTCTCTCCTCTTTCGCATACGCCATCTCTAAACTGATTGGATTATTGTCAAAAACATAACAACAAAAACACCCTGGTTTCGGGGTAATCTTTGAATCATGTACTGTGAACATAACGACATAGTGCTTAATAACAACAACAGCAACAACAAATATAACAATAATAATAATAATAACAATAATAATAATATTCATATAGCGCTGAATCTTATGTACAGACAAATCAAAGCGCTTTCGCACCAGTCATTCACACACATGCGTAACTCTAAAACTGGAGAAAGTGAAGACACAATGTTATAGATTTTTCTCTCTAACTAACACCAAATACACACATATTTCCCTGAGGAAAAAAACCCAAAGAAGAACGGCAAAGAAAACTGCAGAATAGAAAGACAGAATGTTTGTTTTTGTGCTAAGGTTCGGTGCACATCCAAAGTTATACAGGAAGCCAAGATGAAGAAGAATATGAAGAAAGAGAGGAAGAGAAGGTGGTTGTGAAAACAAACAAGAAAACAAAACGAAATATGGAAGCGAGGAAGGAAAGAAAAAAACAGAGAGACAGAGATAGAAGAGGGAGAGCGAGAGAGAGAGAGAGGGGGAGAGAGAGAGAGGAAGGGCGAGTAAAGGAGAATGAAAGAGAATGGAACAGGAAGACCATTTTCTCTATTTTCTTGCTGTCTGTTGTCTGTTGTTTGTTTTGATGGAAATGCTCACAGAGAAGTGGGAGTTACAGGCCAGAAAACAAACAAACAATCAAACAAGCAAACAAGCAAAATGAAGAAAAGAACGAAAACGAAAATAAAAAAGAGAAGAATATAAGAAAGGCAGTCATAACACGTGTATTTCAAACGAATGTCTCAGAGATCTAGGGCATTTCTCTTTTCTTTTTTTCTTTTTTTCCAATGTGCCCCAAGTAGATTCCTTACCAGTGTTCATCCCACCACTCACTGTGTTTTCTTTTGTTCGGTCTTTCCTTTCCAATTTTCTCTCCTTTTTGTCCTCTTTTATCGTATCTCTTTTTTCTTCCTTTTCTTTATGTCTTTCTTTCTTCAGAAGTAGCACTTGAAAAACAAAATAATGAAATAACAAACAAATGCAAAAAATTCAGATCTGTCTGTGTCTGTGTTCTCCATCTGTCTGTGTCTGCGTTGTCCATCTGTCTGTGTCTCTGTTGTCCATCTGTCTGTGTCTCTGTTGTCCATCTGTCTGTGTCTGTTGTCCATCTGTCTGTGTCTCTGTTGTCCATCTGTCTGTGTCTCTGTTGTCCATCTGTCTGTGTCTGTGTTGTCCATCTGTCTGTGTCTGTCTGCTCCACGCATCCTCCCACCCCCACTCCTCTCTCTGTCTGTCTCTTTCTCTGTCTCTGTCTCTCTCTGTCTCTGTCTCTCTCTTTTTCTCTCTGTCTCTGTCTCTCTCTCTCTTTCTGTCTCTGTCTCTCTCTGTCTGTCTCTCTCTCTCTCTCTCTCTCTCTCTCTCTCTCTCTCTCTCTCTCTCTCTCTCTCTCTCTCTCTCTCTCTCTCTCTTTCTTTCTATTTATCAGCGTTTCTAAATCTCCGGATTTGTGTTCTTGTTGGTTATATATATATATATATATATATATATATATATATATATATATATATATATATATATATATATATATATATATATACACATACATAAATACATACACACACACACACATATATATATATATATATATATATATATATATATATATACACACACATACATAAATACATACACACACACACACACATATATATATATATATATATATATATATATATATATATATATATATATATATATATATATATATATATATCTTAAAGTTTTAATTATCTTACGAGCACCCGCGTGCGACTGTGTAAACGTGCTTAAATGTAACGACCGCGAATGTGTGAGTGTTGTACGTGTGTGCGTGCGTGCGTGCGTTGTGTGTGTGTGTGTGTGTGTGTGTGTGTGTGTGTGTGTGTGTGTGTGTGTGTGTGTGTGTGTGTGTGTGTGTGTGCATGTATCTATATGCTACCCCAAAATGATATTTTAATCACTGTAAAATACCGTATTAATTTTTTGTACTATCCTAAGTCCAGTCAACAATAGCAATACACTTAAATATTCTCGGTTCTCAGTGAAAATGTTTTGAGTCTGATGAACTATAAACCATCTGGGCTGTGGAGTGTCCATTCTCTGTCTCTGTCTCTGTCTCTGTCTCTCTCTCTCTCTCTCTCTCTCTCACTCTCTCTCACTCACTCACACACTCGCGCGCGCACACACACACACACATACACACACACATGCGCACACGAATGCCACGTTGAACGTTTACAAAATGTCATTAATATAATAACCTTTGTAGCAGACAGTATTTTGAAGGAAAACAAAAGGTCGAATCATCAACAATCTTTTTTTTCATGAACATTAAATGGAAGAACAAACACCAATGTCGCTAATGACAGAAAAGTGTTTGTATTTGGGTGTTGTTGTTGTTGTTGTTGTTGTTTTGGGGGGGGGTTTGGTGTGTTTTTTTATCACAACAGATTTTTCTGTGTGAAATTCGGTATACTACAGCGCCGCCCATTTTTTGTATTTTTTCCTGCATGCAGTTTCATTTGTTTTTCCTATCCAAGTGGATTTTTCTACAGAATTTTGCCAGGAACAAACCGTTTTGTTGCCGTGGGTTCTTTTACGTGCGCTAAGTGCATGCTGCACACGGGACCTCGGTTTATCGTCTCATCCGAATGACTATCGCTGAAGACCAAAGAAAAAAAGTCATACAGTGCTAAACAAAGTCGCAAAATCTTCTGCCAAGTCCCTGTTGAAAATCATCATTCAAACGTTTCATCCTCCGCGCTGGAGAAGAGAAGGGGGATCGGTAAGATCCCTGGCGTTAAGTTTGCTCATTTTGTTTCAACAGGACGGATCCTGACAAGAAATCCTGTCTCTGATGGACCTCCCCCCCCCCCCCCCCCCCCCCCCCCCCCCCCCCCCCCCCCCCCCCCCCCCCCCCCCCACACACACACACCCGTCCCCCCTAAATCCCTCCAACATTCTCCAGGCTGGCGGTTCTGGCTTCGCTGTTTGCTGCCATCATTCTGTGGCTTTCTGTTGATACGTCACTGCCTGGGGTGCTCTGCCCCTGACACACCATGACTTTGTTTCGTCGATAAATCACTTTGATGTCTTCATTAAAATACAAGGAAAGTTATCTTGTGGGTGGCAAGATTACATGTGATAGTGCAATAGTAAATAATAATAATAATAATAATAATAAAAAGACATTTGTCGCGGAGTTCAACAGAATAGCATGTAAATGAATGACAACCTGTTAAGTTTTATGTTCTATAATTGGTGGATTTTGACTTTGCTGACGATGTAAAAAATAAAATAAAAAATAGCAACAAATTCCCTGCCTTCAAATTTGCGCCCTGCATGATTGGCAGATGCCAACATTCCTTGACACAATAAAACTTGCCTGTCTCAAGAGAGTCTCAAGAATATCAATTTCAGTTTCAGCTTCAGTTTCAAGGGGGCGTCAGGGCACGCGGCCTGATCCGTTCACACAACAGAAGTTTTGTTATAGAAATAAAGAAAAAGAAAGCCATCCCGTGTTAAGAGAAGAGCACGCCAAAACAATATATGTGATGCAAACCCCATTCAGACATTTCATCCTTCCCTGAAAGAGACGGCAAGGATCGTTGAGATTCATGGCGTTCAGTTTCCTCTAATGGACCCCCCCACCACCCACCCACGCACCCCTCACGCACACACACACACACACACACACACACACACACACACACACACACACACACACACACACACACACACACACACACACACACACACACACACCTAAATCCCTGCAACAACATCCAGCAGGCTGACAGAGAGGGTGGGGAGTGAATGAATGAGAAATGCAACGACAAAGACAGTAATTAGAAGACAATATATAAATTCCTGCACCCTTTCGTCTTATCATCACGACTGCGCAAAGACAGAGCCATGCGTGATGCAAAACATGGTGCACACTTCACCCACCAGCCACCACCACCCCTCCCTCGCCCTCATACTCACAGCCAGGAGAGGAGAGAGGTTGTGTAGTGAAAGACAATGGTAAAGAAGACATAAAAAGCACCAGTCCAGAAACACACACACACACACACACACACACACACACACACACACACACACACGAGGATGAATGCCATTTCTTAGACGACTGCGAATTATACAAAGAAATTAGAATAGATTTCGTACAAAAAATTCAAAAATACCTTCCAAATATTATTAAACCCAGTCAGCTAATACTGGAAGACAAACTTGTGAGACTTCTGCTGTCAAAATCCATAGCGTGCTGGAGTGATTCAATCTCTTGTTCAATATTTATCTATTTTGTTATGCTTTTTTGTGCGTGGTTTTTATGTAATTTTGCATGCGTGTCTTATAACCTTGTTCAGGTTTAATTAACATTAAAATTGATTCTGATTCTGATTCTGATTTACACACACAGAGTTATTCTTTAACCCGTTACGACTCAACTCGTTGAAGACAGAACGACATATCGTTGAAGACTCAGTGCAACAAAAACCCCAACACCACAAAACCCAACACGGGGATGAACAAACTCTTCTGCCAATCCTCTGCTGAAACCTCTGTGATGCAAACCTCATGCAGACAGTTCCATAAACCTCTGTGATACAAACCTCATGCAGACAGTTCCATAAACCTCTGTGATACAAACCTCATTCAGACAGTTCCATAAACCTCTGTGATGCAAACCTCATTCAGACAGTTCCATAAACCTCTGTGATACAAACCTCATCCAGACAGTTCCATAAACCTCTGTGATACAAACCTCATTCAGACAGTTCCATAAACCTCTGTGATGCAAACCTCATGCAGACATTTCCATAAACCTCTGTGATACAAACCTCATGCAGACAGTTCCATAAACCTCTGATGAAAACCTCATTCAGACAGTTCCATAAACCTCTGTGATGCAAACCTCATTCAGATAGTTCCATAAACCTCTGTGATACAAACCTCATTCAGACAGTTCCATAACCCTCTGTGATGCAAACCTCATCCAGATAGTTCCATAAACCTCTGTGATACAAACCTCATTCAGACAGTTCCATAAACCTCTGTGATACAAACCTCATTCAGACAGTTCCATAACCCTCTGTGATGCAAACCTCATCCAGATAGTTCCATAAACCTCTGTGATACAAACCTCATCCAGACAGTTCCATAAACCTCTGTGATACAAACCTCATTCAGACAGTTCCATAAACCTCTGTGATACAAACCTCATGCAGACAGTTCCATAAACCTCTGGGATACAAACCTCATGCAGACAGTTCCATAAACCTCTGTGATACAAACCTCATGCAGACAGTTCCATAAACCTCTGTGATACAAACCTCATGCAGACAGTTCCATAAACCTCTGTGATACAAACCTCATGCAGACAGTTCCATTCTCCCCGCTAAAAGAAAGAAAGCAGGATCCATGGCGCTGAGGTTCCGCAAAATGTGTTTCAACAGGACGGATCCAGAGAAAGGATCCTGTCTCTGATGGATCCCTCCTAACACACACACACACACACACACACACACACACACACACACACACACACACACACACACACACACACCTCCCCTCTCATCCCCATCCCCTCCTAAATCCCTGCAACATTCTTCAGGCTGACGATTCTGGCTTTGCTTGTTGCTGCCACCATTCTGCAGCTTCTGTGTGGATACGTCACTGTGGTGCTCATCTCTTGACACCGGAGGACTTGCGATGATTGCTCGCTTTGTCTCTGTCAGTCTGTCATTTTTTGTTCCTGCACTTGGTTTTTCACCCCTCACACTAACCATGCCTTCCGGGGTGCTGCTGTTGTTGCTGTAGTTGTTTTTCTACCACCCACACGTTTCCGTCATCATCGTCTTTTGTGTCTCCTTTTTCTTCGACTTTTTCTTCTCTTCTGTTTTAGGTGTTTGTTTTTCATTTGTTTGTTGTTGTTGTTGTTGTTTTTGCGTGAACTCGTATTTCTTCATTCTGACGTTATCATTCATTTGACATTCGGAGTTATTTTTAGCTTGTTGGATTGTTTTTGCTGTTGTTGATTTTGTTGTTTGTGGTTCGGTGTTTTGTTTGTTTGTTTTTAATTGCCATGCACATTAGTTACGCTACGTGTTTATGTAGACATGATGATAAGAAGGAAGGTGCAGGAACACTTTGTTGGGCCCGCTTTTCTACCTTTGTCGACCCGCCACTCATTCAGTCTCTCTCTCTCTCTCTCTCTCTCTCTCTCTCTCTCTCTCTCTCTCTCTCTCTCTCTCTTTCTCTTCATCTCCCTCTGCTCCACCATATGCACACAAAATTTGGCATTGGACAGAGTGGAGAGTGTCCTTGTGGTGAGGGACCAATGACAACCGACCACATCCTTCAAGACTGTAGGACGCATGCAGCATCCAGGAGGGACTGGCCAACACCGACAGCAGTGGAAGCCAAACTGTACGGCACCCTGGAGGAGCTGCGACGGACGGCAGCCTTCATCGAGGACACCGGGCTGCTTATCTAATCGAAGGCGAACGAGGAAGAAGAATTTCCCTCTCTCTCTCTCTTTTTCTCCCACTCTTCCTCTCTCTCTCTCTCTCTTGCTCGCACGCTCGCTTGCTCGCTCGCTGTCTGAGTGTGTATGTGTGTATGCCTGAGCCATAAATCTGATTAAATGACACAGGAAACAAATGATGAGCGCCCAATGGCAGCCGTCAGTCGGCTCTTTCCAGATAGGCAGCCTGTTGTGCAAATGACCCCGAGTTTGTAAAGCGCTTAGAGCTTGGTCACCGACCGAGGATAGGCGATATGTATTCATTCATTCATTCATTCATTCATTCGTTCATTCATTCATTATTTTTATTCTCTCTCTCTCTCTCTCTCTCTCTCTCTCTCTCTCTCTCTCTCTCTCTCTCTCTCTCTCTCTCTCTCTGCTCACAGCTATAGATGACACAAAAATCAACGGAATAGTATTTTTATAGATTTGAAGAAAGCATTTGATCTCGTCAACCATCGAATACTACTTGAAAATCTACGGGTTTATCAGCTTGATACAAATTCTGTTAAGTTCTTTGAGTCATACTTAAAAGAAAGAAAAAAGACTGTTTAGTAAACGGGACTTTTTCGGATGTAGGAATAACTAAAATGGGCATTCCCCAAGGCCCTGTGCTTGGCCCCCTATCGTTCAACCTTTATATCAGTGATCTTCCATTATGTATCTCCTCATCTGCAGTATCATGCGACATGTTTGCAGATGACTCTTCTCTTCATACAAACGGAGTAAATTTAGAGAACATTAATGATAGATTACAAACCAGCCTAACCGAAGTATCCAACTGGTGTACAGAAAATAATATGCTCCTTAACGCAGAAAAAACAAAGAGTATGATTGTAGCCACTCGCCAAAAGCACCAGCGTGGCTTAAATCCGCTCACTTTGTCAATCGATGGCCAAGCTATTGAACAAATTACAGAACATCGACACCTTGGTGTAGTTATTGACAACCAGCTAAAATGGGAGGCACACATCAGTTCTTTATCAAGGTCAGTTGCAAAAAATGTTTACCTGTTATCCCGTTCAAAACATGTCGTCAGTCCAGAGGCTTCCTATTTCTTTTTCCATTCTCACATCATGTCTAGAATTAATTACGTTTCAAACGTGTGGGACAACTGCAGCGAAGTGCACAGGAAAAAACTAGATTCTGTATACAGACGTGCTGTAAAATACCTCAATGGTGTTTTACGAAACACACGCAGTCATCAACTGTCAGCACCTCTTCCCTTGACTAAGCACCTAATATTGAATAAGTGCATACTTATGCATAAAATTATATTCGGTAAATGTCCTACTTATTTACACCAAACCATTGTCTGCTATGAAATTCGCAACCCTAACTCCCGAAATGCGACTCTTACTCTACCCAAACCAAGAATAGACCTTTATAAATCGAGTTTGGCATACTCCGGCACGCACTGTTGGAACAATCTCTCCAAACGCGTCCAAGAACCCTTTTCCACCACAACATTCAAAGAGAAACTTGGACAGTACATGCGTGCCGAAAGCCAGACCGAAAATCTGGTATAATATTGTCACTGACAATCTTTACAAACTATGTCGGAATGCGTCAATTAGTTGATACCGTATCACGCCATAGATCATTGTTTTCAGAGATCTGAATGTGTTCTCCTTACAGTGGACATAAACTAACGAAATCAAACTCTAGTCTGGTCATGTCTACTATTCTGTATACTTACATGTATTACAAATTGTGAACCATCCTCACCCAACTCTTTTTTTTTTCTTTTTTTTCTCGCACTGACATCTCTCTCTCTCTCTCTCTCTCTCTCTCTCTCTCTCTTTCTCTCTCTCACTGTCTGTCTGTCCGTCTGTGTCTTTCTCATAATGTGTCCATCTGTCCATATCCCTATTTCCCATCGCCTTATTTGCTATTTTTTTATGTCTCTTACATCTGTGTTTTAAATTTTATCATTACTTTTCTGTGTTAATTTCACTTGAATCATTCATGTGTAGCATTCATGCTAGGGGTTTATTGTTGTTGTTTTTCCCTTGGTGTGTGTGTGTTAGTGTATGTGTGTGTGTGTGTGTGTGTGTGTGTGTGTGTTACTCGCTTCCGTTTCGTACAGATGTGAGCGATGTTGTGTCTCTCAGTTTGACGCTGTGCTATACTTGTACGTTACACATGTATTAAGTATAGCAACATTTATATGCCTATGTGTTTGTGTATCTCTCAGATCAACGGCAGATGTGTAAGTCGGCCAAAGTGTTAATGTCCTCACCGTTGGAAAATAAAGATTATTTCATTCATTCTCTCTCTCTCTCTCTCTCTCTCTCTCTCTCTCTCTCTCTCTCTCTCTCCATTTGTCTGTGTCGTCGGAGGGGCGAGTCTCCATCCGTTACTGCATAAACCTTTTTATTTTTAGATTTCTTTCGGTAGGCTACTGAGGTATCATCTAACAAGATAGCCATAAAGTGATATAATGATCATAGCAATGATAATGATGCTGACAGCGATGGCAAAGCACAATGCCATGCAGTATATGGGGGGAGGGGGAGGGGGAGTCATAATGAGCGGCGTGGGAGTAATGCGTCTGAGCCGGTGCAGATGATGGGGGTGGGGGGTGGGGGGGCGGGGGAATCAGAAGCTCTTCGGGAAAAGAAGATTCAGAAATGTATTGATCCATGTTTAGAAAGCCATGGAGATTCAAGAAAACACACTTTTTCTTTTCTTTTCTTTTTAAATTTTGAATCCTTTTTTTTAAGATATGAATGTGTTATTTTCAACAACGAACATAAAAAAGAACATCGATCACATCAAACAAAAGTTTATAAAGCGTATTCCTGTAACAGTATGTGCTCAGCATTGGCCGCAACAAAGAAACATTAGCGATTCCAACGGATTTGGAGGGGGAACACACGCACAACGCACGCACGCACGCACGCGCGCACACACACACACCCACCCCCACCCCCACACACACACGCACGCACACACACACACACACACACACACACACACACGCGCGCGCGCGCGCGCGCACGCACGCACGCACACACGCGCGCGCGCACACACACACACACACACACACACCGCGTACAAGAGTAAAAACAAACAAGCACAAGATATATATATATAGATATAGATATATATATATATATATATATATATATATATATATAAGAAAAGAAAATGACGAGGGACAACTTACGAACAGCTCAACACAACTCCAAACTATATCAGAAATAAATATCAATTTGTTATCAGGGCGAAGATTAAGCGGTTTCAGAAGTAAGGAACACATGTAGGAAGGCCAGACATACTTTGTCGAGTGCAAACCTGTTGAAAATACGGACAAGATTCCTCACTACGGCAAGTATGTATGTCTCTTTATTGTCAGGCTTTGAGTGCCTGCATATATGTGTACCAGTCAAGTGGATTTTTTCTACAGACTTTTGCCAGAGGACAACTCTCTTGTTGACATGGGTTCTGTTTTTTCAGTGCTCCAAGTGCGTGCTGCACGGTTAGCACACGGGACCTCGGTTTATCGCCTCATTGGAATGACTCTCAGTTTGATTTTCCAGTCAAATTTCCGAGAAAGTGAGACAGCGGGAATTGAACCAGCACTCGAACCAACACTGATGTCGCAGTTTGTCGCAGATTAGCATCCTGAATTCCTGCAGCTGATTTTAGGACTCTAAATTGGGACGGAATGAACAGAGATGTCACAGTTTAGCATCCTGAATTCCTGGAGCTGATTTTAGGATTCTTAATTAAGTGCGATTATGCCCAAACACTCCAATGCACTGGCGTAGAGGAGCGTTTCAAATTAACCTTTCTGCCACCATCCTCCGTACATGCATGAGCAGATACACAGCTACACCCACCCACAGAGACACGTGAAATACATCATCAACGTGAAACACTGACATCCTGAAAGAAAGAAAAGAGCAGTATCATGAGCGGTGATAAACATGGACATGCGCGGCGCCTTTTTATGTGTAATTTGGGCCGTTATCTGTGTTACAAACGAGAGCAAACAGTGGGCCTGGGAGTACAAAGCCCCCGTTTACCTGCAACCAGCACAACGCGGCTCAACCTGGCCACTGACACACGTAGCAAACAGCGCTGACAGAAACACTCACTGATGAATGAATGATGAATTATATGAGTATTTACATAGCGCCTATCCTCGGTCGGAAAGCAAGCTCTAAGCG
>NC_134876.1:662683-665183 GCF_041734735.1 Babylonia areolata | reverse complement strand
TAGCGGGTATGGTAAAATGATGCTGATTTTTCAACAGACAGCGGTGTATGCAGCCAGCACTTCCACACTGCTGATGTGATCAGTGTATCTGATGTTTAGTATCTTGCGATAACACCTTACGTCCATGGCTTGAGGTCTTCTTCCCAAATCCGCCCTGAGGGTCCATGTCTCGTATGCAGACACTCAGACACTACAAGTCACACCGTACCATAGGAATACAGTAACACCCACACACGGCCAGACACTACAAGTCACACCGTATCATAGGAATACAGTAACACCCAGAATACAGTAACACCCACACACGGCCAGACACTACAAGTCACACCGTATCATAGGAATACAGTAACACCCACACACGGCCAGACACTACAAGTCACACCGTATCATAGGAATACAGTAACACCCACACACGGCCAGACACGCACAAGTCACACCGTATCATAGGAATACAGTAACACCCACACACGGCCAGACACTACAAGTCACACCGTATCATAGGAATACAGTAACACCCAGAATACAGTAACACCCACACACGGCCAGACACGAACAAGTCACACCGTATCATAGGAATACAGTAACACCCAGAATACAGTAACACCCACACACGGCCAGACACGCACAAGTCACACCGTATCATAGGAATACAGTAACACCCACACACGGCCAGACACTACAAGTCACACTGTATCATAGGAATACAGTAACACCCACACACGGCCAGACACGCGGACACACAGACTCCTGTTCCCGAGCCGCCCGGTAAACATGGACTGGGGAAAGAGGCAACATTTGCTTCCCGAGGTGGGGAGGTGAGGGGTGTGTGTGGGGGTGGGGGGGGGTGTTTGGAAGTGGGGCTGGACCAAACGTGACAAGGACGCGTCACCAGTGTTTGCTGTTCGCTGGCAGAGTGGTTAAGACGCTTATCTTCCAATACAGTGTCCGTCATGGTCTGGGTTCAAATCCCGCTCTCGCCCTTTCTCCCGAGTTTGAGAGGAAATTCAAACTGAGCGTGTTATCGTTCGAATGAGACGATTAACCGAGGTCCCGTGCGCAACATGCGCTTGGCGCACTGAAAAAGAACCCACGGCAACAAAAGGATTGTAATTTGGCAAAATTGGGGAGATGAAATCCACTCTGACAGGTACACAAATATATATGCGTGCAGCCAATGCCTGACTCTGGGTTTGCTGCTGGCCAGGCGTCTGTAGCGTAGATGGGTTTGCTGCTGGTCAGGTGACTGTAGCGTAGATGGGTTTGCTGCTGGTCAGGTGACTGTAGCGTAGATGGGTTTGCTGCTGGTCAGGTGACTGTAGCGTAGATGGGTTTGCTGCTGGTCAGGTGACTGTAGCGTAGATGGGTTTGCTGCTGGTCAGGCGTCTGTAGCGTAGATGGGTTTGCTGCTGGTCAGGTGACTGTAGCGTAGATGGGTTTGCTGCTGGTCAGGCGTCTGTAGCGTAGATGGGTTTGCTGCTGGTCAGGCGGCTGTAGCGTAGATGGGTTTGTCCGAACGCAGTGACACCCCCTGGAGAAACTATAACTGAACTAAAAGTCTTGTAGAGTGTTACAACTGCTTCAGTTACTGTTCCACGAGTGTTACAACTGCTTCAGTTACTGTTCCACGAGTGTTACAACTGCTTCAGTTACTGTTCCACTGCACTGTTGGTCGTCATTTCTCTGCCGGTCTTCCAGTCGTGCAAAGAATCTCACGAGTATCTGCTGTTAGGTTTATACAGGCTTTCACGATTATGTTCTTTTTTTATTTTCAAGGGATAACCATACATCACCTGTTTCAATTTTGTGTGATTAATGAGTAACCACCTGTGTGTGTTCTTTTTTACCATAACCCACCGAACGCTGACATGGATAACAGGATCTTCAACGTGCGAATTTTATCTTCTTCGTGATATACACACGATGGGGATTCCGGCACTGGCAGGTCTACACATGTGTTAACCCGGGAAATCCGAAAAAAAAAAAAATCTCTCACCCTTTGCCCACCACGTGCACGGGGATCGAACTCTGGAGCCCGGCGAGTATCCAGTGCTGTAACCGTGAAGAGAAAACACAAACAGTAAAGACAGAGTGTACAATTCCTTTGAAAGGAAAACTCGACCTAACAATATCATTTCTATTTATTCTTGGTCCAGGAATCACAAGCGCAGGTTCCATTTTCTTCTTTTTTTTAATGGCATACAGACATTGTTTCACTATACTAACCAACCTACCATCTACAACACATTCCCATGAGTTGCCTACTGTGCTTAGCTTCCATATTTACACGGGAGTTGAAATTTGGATATCATAACGTTGAGAACCTGCTTAATGTATGCCTTCATTTGCTCACGGCTAGGTATTTGTCGCACTTGGCCAGTTTCTTAAAAACAATTCTGGTGTAGGCATGGGACTGCAACAAGTTTTGCATACGACTCAAACATTATTCTGTCGTCTCAAAGCAGTGTAGAGCCAGAGACAGAGACGCTCGCACGCACGCACG
>NC_134876.1:632683-655183 GCF_041734735.1 Babylonia areolata | reverse complement strand
CACACAACACAGCAACACCAAAAAAATATGAAGAATCAGCAGAGAGGTGAGATAGATGCACTGCTTGACTGATTAAAGTTTTTAAAAAATTATAGAATAAATAGGCCGTAGCAGTTGTTGGGGAAATGGGCTGATAGATTCATCGATGAGATTGCGTTTTTGATACTTGTGAGCACAACATGCTCTTCATTCTCCTCCTCCTTCCCCTCCTCCTCCTCCTTCACCTCGTCCTCCTCCTCCTCCTCCTCTTTCTACTCCTCCTCCTCCTCCTCCTCTTTCCACTCCTCCTCCTCCTCCTCCTTCCCCTCCTCCCCCCTCCACTCCTCCTCCTCCTCCTCCTCTTTACACTCCTCCTCCTCCTCCTCCTCCTCCCCTTCCTTTCCCCTTCTTCACTTTTAGGGAACTACTTGGGTTCATCGAAAAAAAATTACTTCGTTTTCCTTCTTTTTCTTTTCAACTTCTTTTCTTTTGTTCGTTCTGTATTTGATGCCAATTTCTAACTTTCTTTTTGTGCTTTTTCTTCTATCTCTCATTCTTTCTTTCTTGTGTCTTCCTTCTCCTTTCTTTCTTGCTTTTCTTCTTTTTTCCTTTTTTTTCTTTTTTTTTTTTTCTTTTTTTCCATTTCAGCGTTCATTAAAATAAATTTCATCTCTGTTTTGTTTTTTGTTTTTCAGTTTCGTCATCTTGCTTATATGGGGAGGAGGGGGCGGGGGGTATATCGTTAATATTCGTTTTGTTTTGTTATCTATTTGGTTTATGTATTGTCAGCCCTGACACAACCCTTGCCATTGGCTTGCATGCTTTTAAGGATGCGAATTAAATTAATTGAATCGATTTCGATTTTATAAGAATATCAATTTATTTGCTTGTTTGCAGAACACTTGTGCTGTTGCTTACTACTTGAGAGCTGTAGTTCCCTGTGCGTCCGCCTAGGAAGCGACAGATTCTGAGCGCGCTGGTTCCAATCACGGCTCAGCCGCCGATATTTTCTCCCCCTCCACTATACCTTGAGTGGTGGTGGTCTGGACGCTAGTCATTCCGATAAGACGATAAATCGAGGTCCCGTGTGCACATGCACTTAGCGCACGTAAAAGAACCCACGGCAACAAAAGGGTTGTTCATGGCAAAATTCTGTAGAAAAATCCACTTCGACAGGAAAAAACAAATGAAACTGCACGCAGGAAAAAAAAAAAAAAAAAAAAATGGGTGGCGCTGTAGTGTAGCGACGCGCTCTCCCTGGGGAGAGCAGCCCGAATTTCACATGGAGAAATCTGTTGTGATAAAAAGAGAAATACAAATACACAACCCATGGGCAGATTCTGAAGGCCTGACCCAGCGCTTTGGGTTTATGCCAGCATCAAGCGTCTGCTCCTTGTGTTTAATACTTTCTTTTGTTCAAAGCAGATATGGTGTGGTATTTCATGAATCAATCCGCGCGCTTTGGCATCACCTTGAAACTGAAACTGAGCTTGAAACTCAAACCTTCATGACTCATCTTAAAGCCTTCATGACTCATTTTAAAGCCTTCATGGACTCCATGGACTCATCTTAAAGCCTTCATGACTCATCTTAAAGCCTTCATGGACTCCATGGACTCATCTTAAAGCCTTCATGGACTCCATGGACTCATCTTAAAGCCTTCATGGACTCATCTTAAAGCCTTCATGCACTCATCTTAAAGCCTTCATGGATTCCATGGACTCATCTTAAAGCCTTCATGCACTCATCTTAAAGCCTTCATGGATTCCATGTACTCATCTTAAAGCCTTCATGGACTCATCTTAAAGCCTTCATGCACTCATCTTAAAGCCTTCACGGATTCCATGGACTCATCTTAAAGCCTTCATGCACTCATCTTAAAGCCTTCACGGATTCCATGGACTCATCTTAAAGCCTTCATGGACTCCATGCACTCATCTTAAAGCCTTCATGCACTCATCTTAAAGCCTTCATGCACTCATCTTAAAGCCTTCATGGACTCAGCTTAAAGCCTTCTTGACTCATCTTAAAGCCTTCATGGACTCCATGGACTCATCTTAAAGCCTTCATGGACTCATCTTAAAGCCTTCATGCACTCATCTTAAAGCCTTCATGGATTCCATGGACTCATCTTAAAGCCTTCATGGACTCATCTTAAAGCCTTCATGCACTCATCTTAAAGCCTTCATGCACTCATCTTAAAGCCTTCATGGACTCAGCTTAAAGCCTTCTTGACTCATCTTAAAGCCTTCATGGATTCCATGGACTCATCTTAAAGCCTTCATGCACTCATCTTAAAGCCTTCATGCACTCATCTTAAAGCCTTCATGGACTCAGCTTAAAGCCTTTATGACTCATCTTAAAGCCTTCATGGACTCCATGGACTCATCTTAAAGCCTTCATGGACTCCATGGACTCATCTTAAAGCCTTCATGACTCATCTTAAAGCCTTCATGGACTCCATGGACTCATCTTAAAGCCTTCATGGACTCCATGGACTCATCTTAAAGCCTTCATGGACTCATCGTAAAGCCTTCATGGACTCATCTTAAAGCCTTCATGGACTCATCTTAAAGCCTTAATGCACTCATCTTAAAGCCTTTATGGACTCCATGGACATCTTAAAGCCTTCATGGACTCATCGTAAAGCCTTCATGGACTCATCTTAAAGCCTTCATGGACTCATCTTAAAGCCTTCATGGACTCATCTTAAAGCCTTCATGCACTCATCTTAAAGCCTTAATGCACTCATCGTAAAGCCTTCATGGACTCATCTTAAAGCCTTAATGCACTCATCTTAAAGTCTTAATGCACTCATCTTAAAGCCTTCATGGACTCATCGTAAAGCCTTCATGGACTCATCGTAAAGCCTCATGACTCATCTTAAAGCCTTCATGGACTCATCTTTAAGCCTTCATGGACTCCATGGACTCATCTTAAAGCCTTCATCTTAAAGCCTTCATGGACTCATCTTAAAGCCTTCATGACTCATCTTAAAGCCTTCATGGACTCATCGTAAAGCCTTCATGGACTCATCTTAAAGCCTTCATGGACTCATCGTAAAGCCTTCATGGACTCATCTTAAAGCCTTCATGGACTCATCTTAAAGCCTTCATCTTAAAGCCTTCATGGACTCATCTTAAAGCCTTCATGACTCATCTTAAAGCCTTCATGGACTCATCGTAAAGCCTTCATGGACTCATCTTATGACTACTTATGACATCTTTCCCGAGAAAGTGAAACTGAATTGACACTTCCATTTCTGGTCATTAGCAGGTATGAACAGAGACAGAAGATACTTATGAACGATGAAACATGAAGTATGGATGCTGGAAAATTAAGTATAAATCCTCGAACATGAAACATGAAGCATAGTGATAAACACAGTGACTTTTGGAAACACTTGGAGTCTCCTGGAAACATGTTGGAATCCACATAGTCAAGTTTACTACAGCTATGGGAAATGGCGACCTGT
The DNA here is from genome assembly GCF_041734735.1 of Babylonia areolata. Classification (NCBI taxonomy): domain Eukaryota; kingdom Metazoa; phylum Mollusca; class Gastropoda; order Neogastropoda; family Buccinidae; genus Babylonia; species Babylonia areolata. The sequence goes on along the minus strand of NC_134876.1, from coordinate 651,729 downwards.
CTTCTCGTGTCAAACCACGTGACGTCTGAGACACAGAGAGAGAGAGAGAGAGAGAGAGAGAGAGAGAGAAACAGACAAACAGACATACAGACAGACAAACAGAGACAGAGAGACAGAGACAAAGACAGAGAGAGAAAGAGATTCACAGACACTGGGCTTGATAAATAGGCATGATTATAATTTGGCATTCGTTTTAGAAACCTTGGACGTGTGCCTGTTCGCAGTTATCATCATCATCATCATCATCATCATCATCATGATTATTGATATTATTATTATTATTATCATTATTATTGTTGTTGTTGTTGTCGTCGTCGTCGTCATCGTCGACGTAGTCGTTGTTTTTGTTTGTTTGTTTGTTTTTGTTTTTTTGTTTGTTTTGTTTTGTTTGTTTGTTTTTTTGTTTGTTTGTTTGTTTTTCTATCATTATTATGATAGCCATTGGAACTGAGGTGATCGTGATGCAGTGTGTGTTTCAGGCAGCGGTGTGTGACAAAAGACCAAGTTGTCCATGTCTGTCTAGACTTGTCCATTTCAAAGACGTTCCTCCTGTTTCCCCCTAGATTTTCATTCTCTTTTTTTTCCAAAATGGAAGCGCTGTACCACACTGTCATGTCGCCATAGCAACAAGGCATTGAAATAGTCCAGACAGAACAAACAAAAACATCATTGACACATCACAACGCAATTCACACACACACACACACACACACACACACACACACACACACACACACACACACACACACACACAGAGAGAGAGACACACACACACACACACACACACACACACACACACACACACACACACACACACACACACACACACACACACACACACACACACACACACAAAGAAGTTATAAAAACTGCGGAGGTGATCGTTATGAGAAATGAGCCGTAAATAGCCGGCAAGGAGTTCACTTGTTCACTTGTTCACTTGGTCAATCAAAACAACAACGACCACAACAACAACAACAAAAGAGAAAATAACACACGCGCAAGCATACACACACACACACACACACACACACACACACACACACACACACACACACACACACACACACACACACACACAGAGAAAGAGAGAGAGAACACTGGAACACTGGAGTTATTTACTATGTGCCAATAAAGGTCTTTTGAGAGACAGACAGACAGACAGAGACAGAGAGTCTAGTGAATGGTGAATCCCAAACCCTAACCCTACCTATTCCCCCACCACCCCCAACCCCACCTTCACCCCCCCCACACACACACGCACACACACCTCCCTAACCCCTACCTACCCCCTATCAGCAAAAACGCCATCAAGGCATGCCACAACCACAGTCAGACGGCCAGCGAACGGCTCGCCATCGTTGATCAAAAGAACCTTGGGGGGCGGGGGGGGGGGGATGGACGGGGCGGACTGGGCTAGGGGGGCGGGGGGGGCGGTGACTGGGGTAGGAGAAAGAGACCTATTCGTCCCGACGCTAGTCAAGAATCTGGTTAACGACTACCACACCGCTGTCAACATCCACCTCCACACCACCACCACCACCATCATCATCATCATCATCATCATCATCAGCTGGCTAAGATACCAGCAGCTACAGCTAAAGACTGACCAGCAGCTTCATCCGTCCGTCCGCGTTCCTAAAAAATAAGTGAGCCTGTGTAGACTGGAATAAACTGTTTTGTTGTTTTTTTGTGTGTGTGTGTGTGTGTGTGAGAGAGAGAGAGAGAGAGAGAGAGAGTGTGTGTGTGTGTGTGTGTGTGAGTGTGTGTGTGTGTGTGTGTGTGTGTGTGTGTGTGTGTGTGTGTGTGTGTGTGAGAGAGAGAGAGAGAGAGAGTGTGTGTGTGTGTGTGTGTGTGTGGCTGATTAGTTGATGGTTGTTTGGGTGGGTGGGATGGTGGGTGGTCGGATGGGTGGTTGGCTGCTTCAGTGGGTGGGTGGTTATGCGCTTGGTTGAGTTGTTGGTTGATGGTTGTGTGGGTGGGTGGTTGGGAGGTTGGATTTGGTTGAGTGGGTGGGTGGGTGGGTAGTTCGGTGGGCGGGTGGGTCTTGACGGTGGTTGGGTGGTTGGTTGGTTGGTAGATTGTTTGGATTGTTGATGATTGGTTTGGGGTTGTTTTATTCATGTGTGTTGTTTTGTATTTTTTTGTTGGGTGTGTTATTTTTTCCAATTATTTTATTTAAATTCAATATTTCGTACACCAACCAGAATGCAATAATGATAAAGAATACTTATTAGCTGCGATATAAGGACAGCAGTTCCAAATGTTAAGACAATAAACAGTCTTTGGAGAACAGTATATGCATGCATGTCTTCGATACAAACCATTGCATTACATACAATGAATGTATTCCACACACATAACAGATTTATGGGCCTTTATTCATTAGTACTTACAGATATCAGTTCAAACGCACCAATGCACCATACCTACATAGTACATACATAGATGTTGATGGTTCATTTGTCTTTAATCACGAAAACTCTAAGGGACTGGTTTCATTTTAACGAATCTCTTTACAAAGTAAGTAAATACACACACACACACACACACACACACACACACACACACACACACACACACACTCACACAGAGAGTATATATATATATAGAGAGAGAGACAGACAGACAGACAGACAGACAGAGACGGAGTGAGATGTTCGAAAATAAACCAAACAAATTTGATAAAATAAACATTGACAACATAATTGCAAGGTCTTCGATATGTATCGCGTTTGTGCGTTTATCTTCTTGATTTCTTTTTTTCCATTAATTTACTCGTGAACGTGGTGCCTTCAGACTTAAAAAAATGCAAATACTGACTATCTGTGTTTGGTTTGATGATCAGCACAAACATCATCAACATTTTTACTGAATTGCGCTCTCTGTGGATTCGGCGTCGTGTAAAAATGTCAGATTCTCTAAAAGACAAACCTTCAGCATGATCTGCTCATGTTCAGTTCTCAGTTTATATCTTTGTACCCACGGCAGTTCGTGAGCTGAATGCACAGTGATGTGTTGGGATAAATAAAACACAGTACGGCCACTATTCGTTGTCCAGGTTCTAAAAATTCTGAATACATAATACCGAAACAAAATTCCTCGACTGAGGAAGATGATATAACATTATCGAAATATACGAATAAGTGAAATCGTTTTGATTAGAAAGACAATCATGTTGTTGTTGTTGTTTTTTTTCTTTTCCGTATTTTATCTTATTTCATTATCTATCTGCTTACTTTTATCTATATATTTGTTTAATTATTTACTCATTAATTTAATGGTGTATCCATTTGTTTATTTATGGGTTGTTCTTTTTGGGTTGTTGTTTTTTGTGTTTGTTTGTTTGTTTGTTTTTTGTTTGTTTTGTTTTGTTGTTTTTGTTTTGTTGTTGTTTTTTGTTTTTTGTTTCTTGTTGTTGTTGTTGTTGTTGTTTTCTTTACTTTCTTTTTTCTTTCTTTTTCTTTTTATACTAAAGGCCTGACTAAGCGCGTTGGGTTACGCTGCTGGTCAGGCATCGGCTTAACGGATGTGGTGTAGCGTATATGCATTCGTCCGAACGTAGTGACGCCTCCTTCACTAACTTGAACTGAACTGAACTGAACTGATTCTCGGCTGTGAAAATTCTATATCACAGTGACTGTCTGCTCCATTTCCTAATAAATCCGCTCCAGACCCTCCCCCTCCCCCCCCCCCACACACACACACACCACACCCCACCCCACCCCCTCCTTAGCTCCAACCGCCCTCATCCCTTCCCCGCTCCAGCTCTGTCTCCAAGGTATGTCTGTTTTACGCAGCTGACAACCACTTGTGTTCGATGAGCTGGATTGCACGTACCGCTTGGAGCATGCGGGAGAGGGTAGGGCTGTGTCTGTGTGAATGTGATGTTTTTCACGAGCTGGTATACCCTCCACTCCCCACCTCCACCCTCCCCCCCCCCTTCCCCTCCTGAAGGGGCTCAGAGATACCGTGTGGACGACACCAACCCTGCTGCACACCAAGCTCCATGGCTCCAGACAGGACTTGGAGAGGACGACACCAACCCTGCTGCACACCAAGCTCCATGGCTCCAGACAGAACTTGGAGAGGATGACGTCATTCATCAGACGATCTGGACTGACACTGTGAAGGGGCGAACAAGAAGACGACGTGCTGGTATGCTTTGTGTACTGGTGCATATGTGTGGATGTGCTTGCCTGTGTGACCAACTACATACCAGTAGTTGAAGGGGATACTTTAATTTGACGTGTGTTTATATGCATGATGATCATGATGTGTACCTTATGCTGGTCGCTTACCTCTGAATTGCCTCTAGAGTGCGTGGATAAAATATTGGAGAACTGAACTTGACTGAACTGAAGAAATGAACTGCAAATCAACTGAAGAAATCAGTCAAAGAAACTATAGAAAATAAATGTCCTACATTGAAAGATGACGAATGGAACATGATACAACCGGTAAGAAAGCGTTCAAATGCAACGTGTTTCTGATGCCAGTTACGATTTTAGGAAAGTAACAGCGAGAGATTTGAACACGAGTTCACTGAACCCTGACATAGCCGGGAGGTTATGGGTGAGGAAAGAGTAAGATAACATTTTGGAACGATGTATGATAATGTCCAGTTGGGTTCATTTGATTGTAAAACATTTCATTCAGAAAGAAAAGAACCTTCTTTGCAAGGGAGAAAAACAAGGGGGGGGGTGAGGGTACAAGACAGGACGGGTGGGGAGGTGGGTGTGGTAGATGCAGGGTGCGGGGGAGGAAGGGGGAAATGGATGCTGGGGTTCCAGAGGGAGGACACAGGGAAGGTGGAGGAGGGAGGAGGGGGGGGTAATGCCGGTGAGTGATGACCGCTGAGTGATGGGCGTCTGTCACGGCCCCCAACCCTTACACACACACACCCCCACCTCACACACCCCTCACCCCAACCCTTACACCCCCCCCCACCTCCCCCCCTTCCCCCAACCCTTACACCCCCCCACCTCCCCCCCTTCCCCCATCCCGCACCTCCCACCCACCTCCCCCCTTCCCCCAACCCTTACACCCCCCCCACCTCCCCCCCTTCCCCCAACCCTTACACCCCCCACCTCCCCCCCTTCCCCCATCCCGCACCTCCCACCCACCTCCCCCCTTCCCCCAACCCTTACACCCCCCCACCTCCCCCCTTCCCCCAACCCTTACACCCCCCCACCTCCCCCCCTTTCCCCAACCCTTACACCCCCCACCTCCCCCTCTTCACCCATCCCGCACCTCCCACCCACCATCCCCCACACGATAAATTGGACGCAGAGTCTCCAAGCAATTTTCCGGACGTGCCGAACAGAAGGGGTCTAGGCTCCGGGGCAATGCTTTTTTCCACCCTGCTGCCTTTCCTTCTGACTTCCACGCTTTGGCTTCCTTCCTTTCTCTCCTTCACTTCACCCCCACCCCACCCACCCCCACCCCCATTCCTCCGTCCGTTGCCCCATTTCCTACCCCCCACCCCACCCCCCATCCCATCCACAGCCACTCCACTCCCCTTCCTCCTCTGCTCTTTGTTGTATCTTTTTCTCTACCTTTTTTTTTAAATCCACCATTCAGTTGCTGCTGTTGCTCAGTTTTCTCGATTTATGAAATAACTGCTGTCGTTGTTTAGTTAGGATAAGATCAACAGGTTATGAAATAACTGCTGTCGTTGTTTAGTTAGGATAAGATCAACAGGTTATGAAATAACTGCTGTCGTTGTTTAGTTAGGATAAGATCAACAGGTTATGAAATAACTGCTGTCGTTGTTTAGTTAGGATAAGATCAACAGGTTATGAAATAACTGCTGTCGTTGTTTAGTTAGGATAAGATCAACAGGTTATGAAATAACTGCTGTCGTTGTTTAGTTAGGATAAGATCAACAGGGACATACAGTACTCTGACCTAGATGTTGCCGAGTACAGAACTTCAACATTACTGCATTATTGATATTAACGCCCCCCCCCCCCCCTCCACTGCCGCTGAAGAGTATGCTTGTCAGTGAAGGGCTGTTGCCTGAGGCAAAAAACAAATGAGGTGGCAGGTCACAATGTCGGTCATCATTCTTCATTTGAACTTATTCCTCTGGGTATTGCATGACATTTTCTTCAGCAAAACAAATGACAACACTTAAAGGTATACAAGAAGAAGTTTTCCCCCCATCATCTGCATCGTTTCAGTGGCATCACTCCTACGCAGTTCATTTCGAGCTTCTCCCCCCCCCCCCCCCCCCCCCACACACACACACACACGACCACATTCAGGTTGGTCTTTCTCGGCAGTCCACAGGGAACAATCGATGTTAGTCGCCAGGTGGCCACACATCAGAGGAGACCCTGCACTGCTGCTGAGTCACATCTGTGGTGTTCAGTAGCGCCTGTTCTGATTTAACGTACAAGAAGTAGATCTTGCTCTTCAGTTTGATGCCACACTGAATCTCATTATCGTCAAAGCGCTCTGGTTATTTCTTACAATTACAAGACCACACTTCTCCCCTCCGGGTTTTCTTCATTGGTTTGTGTTTTTTTTCAGCACCAACAGTCCCTGTTTTTCTGTCATTAAGTGTGCGTGTGTGCCTCTGTGTGTGTGTGTGTGTGTGTGTGTGCTTGTGTGTGTGTGTGTATGCGTGTGTGTAATACATGTAATGATATATATATATATATATATACATATATATATATATATATATGAACCAAAATGACTAGGCGTCCTTCCTCTCGGCCACCACACCAAATGTTGTACACCCGGCCAAGTCTCTTGCTCCACTGTCAAACTTGACCAGTTCTCCAAACCCCATAGCTCACCAAATCAGAAAACTACTACTTGATGCGTTCCATGCAACACGTGCATTACATAGACTCCATAAGCTACAAGCAGCACGCAATGCATGAGTGCCAGAGTGGGTCTACATTAACCAGCAGCCTTCACGTTCAATACGAACACACGCGCGCACGCGTGCACGTGCACACACACACACATAGAACCCTTGTCAGTGACAGAGTGTGTGTGTGTGTGTGTGTGTGTGCGCGCGCGTGTGTATGTGTGTGTGTGTGCGTGTGTGTGTGTGTGTGTGTGTGCGCGTGTGTGTGTGTGTGTGTGTGTGTGTGTGTGACCGACGTGGTGGGGGTGGAGAAAGAAAGCGAATTAGGGAACTGAACTGAATTTGATAAAATTGTATTTTCTGGAAGTGATAGAGACAGCAAGACATTGCTTTTTTTCCTCCATCCTTCGAAAGGGAAACAGCAACTAAAACAAAGTGCATTATATCAGTACGGCATGCACATTAAAAGTCATGGTCACAAGGGTAGTGACTGAACACGACATAGTTAGAGAATAAGAGGAGAGAGAGTTCAAGGGGAGAGAAAGCGGGGGGAGGGAGGGAGGGAGAGGGGAGAAAGAGAGAGAGTACAAGGCATGAAATTTAATATGTGTCAAGGTGATGTTTAAGCAATAAATATAATATTTTGAATTGAATCAGCATGTACGTGTTACAATAAAACAAGAACGCCATAAAAAAAACCAAATGAAGAAGGGATAAACAGTCTGAGGGAGAGAGAGACAGAGAGAGAGGGAGAGAGAGACAGCAACACAGAGAGATGAAGTCATTTGCGAAGAAAGCGAGACTGACAGCCACAGACCAGCAGACAGGCAAGCAGAAAGAGACATTCCACTGACAAGTTCAGAAAACGGTGAGATGGGGGGATCGGGAGGGGGTCGGGAGGGGGGTGGGGAAGAGGAAATGAAGTTCACTGCAGCATTCATCATTCAACTGTCGAGAACTGACCGATCACCAACAGCTCTGAATCATTCACGCTCCATTTGCTGCGTCAGTCATCTTCACCAAATGAGATAATTACCTGCCCCGGTCATCATATTCACGCCTCCTGGCGCTGTCCATGATTAAAACCGTGACACACCATCTCTTTCCATCCACAAACAAACCAACGCACACACACACACAGACAGACAGACAGACATACGAGACGAGCACACACACACACGCACACACACACACACACACACACACACACACACACACACACACACACACACACACACACACACACACATACACACACTCGCGCGAATCTATTTACGAACTGTTGATTTTATTGTTCTACTCAGTTTATCCTGTATATCCCCCTTTTAAGTACCATCCCCACCACACCCCCACCTCCCACACACACACATGACACGTCTTATATTACCCAAAGTAATAAGACGTTGAATTAAAGAAAGAACACGAGAGCGCGCGCACACACACACACACACACACACACACACACACACACACACACACACACGCACGCACACACACGCACGCACGCACGCACGCACGCACACACGTTTGCACACACACGCACGCACGCACACACACACACACACACACACACACACACACACACACACACACACGGAAAGACGAAGAAGAAATGAAAAGCAAAAACAAAACCAAAACGAATTTCAAAAGAACAGCCCTTACCTTCAAGCGCTTCAACAAAGAGCACAGCTCCTTCCACCAACCCCCAGGAAAAGGTAAGAGAGCAGGGGGATGAAAGCAGCAAAATCGATGAACAAACAAGTTTCTGGCAGAAGAAGCAGATAGCAGCAGCACCACCAGCAGCAGAAGACGAAGAAGAAGACGAAGAAGGAGCAAGCGGGAGTTCTAACAGAACCAGGCTCCCCCACTGACCTCACCCAACATCCTCCCTGGGCTGTGTGTGTGTGTGTCGTGCGGTCAGACACTGTCCCTCTCGTGCCCACCCACCCCCACCCCCACCACACCCATCTCCCCCCCCCCTTCCCCCACCCCCCTCCTTCCCTTCTCTCCACTTCACGCGCAGGACGCGTCGGCACAAGGGACATAACCGTTGCGGTTTCCTTTTTCCGAGAAAACCATGCAAGGATCTGAGCATGGCGGGTGGCGTTGGCCATACGCCTCTTTTACGAAAACGGCATTTGAAAAGTTTATATATATATATATATATATATATATATATATATATATATATATATATATATACACACACTTTTTTTCTTTCTTTTTTTTATCCGAGTAAGCCTACTTGTGAGCCGGGACACAGCGCATTCTCTGTCACTGAAATCCAATGAAGACAGCAACGAAACAACAGTCTCCCACACAGCCCACTCTCTGTCACTGAAATCCAATGAAGACAGCAACGAAACAACAGTCTCCCACACAGCACACTCTCTGTCACTGAAATCCAATGAAGACAGCAACGAAACAACACAGTCTCCCACACAGCACACTCTCTGTCACTGAAATCCAATGAAGACAGCAACGAAACAACAGTCTCCCACACAGCACACTCTCTGTCACTGAAATCCAATGAAGACAGCAACGAAACAACAGTCTCCCACACAGCCCACTCTCTGTCACTGAAATCCAATGAAGACAGCAACGAAACAACAGTCTCCCACACAGCCCACTCTCTGTCACTGAAATCCAATGAAGACAGCAACGAAACAACAGTCTCCCACACAGCACACTCTCTGTCACTGAAATCCAATGAAGACAGCAACGAAACAACAGTCTCCCACACAGCACACTCTCTGTCACTGAAATCCAATGAAGACAGCAACGAAACAACACAGTCTCCACACAGCCCACTCTCTGTCACTGAAATCCAATGAAGACAGCAACGAAACAACACAGTCTCCCACACAGCACACTCTCTGTCACTGAAATCCAATGAAGACAGCAACGAAACAACAGTCTCCCACACAGCACACTCTCTGTCACTGAAATCCAATGAAGACAGCAACGAAACAACAGTCTCCCACACAGCACACTCTCTTTCCCCATCTTGTCTCCTCTTTTTTCTTTTTTTCTTTTTTTCAACAGCAATGATAACGTCACTCATAGGCCATCATCACACAGACTACCCCCCCCCCACGCCCCCCGACCCTCACATCCCCCCCGCCACCCCCCGCCCCTCGCCACCCCCGCCCCCCGCCTCCCCCCACGTCCCCCCACGCCCTCCCCCCCCCCACCAGCCCCCCCCCCCCCCACACACACACACACACACACTCCCCCTTTGGAACGCCAAAGGGCAGCCAGTGAGGACTTCATCCTCCTTCAGACAGCCAGGGCTCCCCCTTTAGAACGCCAGAAGGACAGCCAGTGAGGACTTCATCCTCCTTCAGACAGCCAGGGCTCCCCCTTTGGAACGCCAGAAGGGCAGCCAGTGAGGACTTTATCCTCCTTCAGACAGCCAGGGCTCCCCCTTTAGAACGCCAGAAGGGCAGCCAGTGAGGACTTCATCCTCCTTCAGACAGCCAGGGCTCCCCCTTTTAGAACGCCAGAAGGACAGCCAGTGGAACGCCAGAAGAACAGCCAGTCATTGATTACAGGCAGCCGAATGTTAAGACATGATCCCGCCCTGGGACAAGTGAGGTGTGGGACCAACAGGGCGGACGAAACATGGATCTCTGCAGACAGACTGCTCTCATCGATGGAGAGGGGGCACTCTGGCAGCACTTAGGACCACTGCAGTGTGCGTGTGTGTGTGTGTGTGTGTGTGTGTGTGTGTGTGTGTGTGTGTGTGTGTGTGTGTGTGTGTGTGTTTGTGTGTGAGTGTGTGTATGCATTGTATGCACGTTTTCATGAGAGCATGGGTGTATGTTTGCATATACACATTTATGTCCGTACATGATTACGTATGCTTGTTTGTATTTGTGTATGTAAAATATGTATCTATATGTATTTTACACTGTACAAAAATTGTAACATCGCTGTGTATTTTGGTTCCCTCCACATAAAGATCTGGTTGTGTTTTCATGTGAAAGGCATTCACTCAGCCTGAACTGAGTGTGAAAAAAAAGGCCTGACAGTAGAGACAGAGAACGAGAACCAGGACCTGACAGTAGAGAGAGAGAACGAGAACCAGGACCTGACAGTAGAGAGAGAGAACGAGAACCAGGACCTGGCAGTAGAGAGAGAGAACGAGAACCAGGACCTGACAGTAGAGAGAGAGAACGAGAACCAGGACCTGACAGTAGAGAGAGAGAACGAGGACCAGGACCTGACAGTAGAGAGAGAGAACGAGAACCAGGACCAGAGAGTAGAGAGAGAGAACGAGAACCAGGACCTGGCAGTAGAGAGAGAGAACGAGAACCAGGACCTGGCAGTAGAGAGAGAGAACGAGAACCAGGACCTGGCAGTAGAGAGAGAGAACGAGAACCAGGACCTGGCAGTAGAGAGAGAGAACGAGGACCAGGACCTGACAGTAAAGAGAGAGAACGAGAACCAGGACCTGACAGTAGAGAGAGAGAACGAGAACCAGGACCTGACAGTACAGAGAGAGAACGAGGACCAGGACCTGACAGTAGAGAGAGAGAACGAGAACCAGGACCTGGCAGTAGAGAGAGAGAACGAGAACCAGGACCTGAGAGTAGAGAGAGAGAACGAGAACCAGGACCTGGCAGTAGAGAGAGAGAACGAGAACCAGGACCTGGCAGTAGAGAGAGAGAACGAGAACCAGGACCTGGCAGTAGAGAGAGAGAACGAGAACCAGGACCTGACAGTAGAGAGAGAGAACGAGAACCAGGAGTGGCCAGTGAGGAAAGGGGTGGGGGGGGGGCTTTGAGAGGGCGGAGAGGGGTGGGGAGGGGGTGTAGGGTGTGGTGAGTGGGAGGGGGGGGGGGGCATGTTGATCGACCTGTCTGTCGTCATCGGTTCCCGTCCCTGGATCCCAGTTCTCGGCACACCAGTGTTGACATCACGAAATTCTATGTGAAGGAATATACATAACTGTATTGTATTGTATTGTATTGTATTGTATCGTCACAACAGGTTTCTCTGTGTGAAATCCGGGCTGCTCTCCCCATGGAGAACACCACACTTTTTTTTTTCTTTTTCTTTTTTTCTTTTTTTTTTTTTACTACTGCCTGCACTTTGATTTGCTTTCCTATTGAAGTGGATTTTTCTACAGAATTTGTCAGGGACAACCTTTTTGTTGCCGTGGGTTCTTTTACGTGCGCTAAATGTATCCTGCACACGTTACCTCGATTTATCGTCTCATCCGAATGACTAGATGTCCAGACCACCACTCAAGGTCTAGTGGCGGAGGAGAAGAAAATACTGGCGTCTGCAGGATTCAAAGCAGTGCACTCAGATTCCCTCACTTCCAAGGCAGACGTATTTACCACTGGGCAATCACTCCACACGTGTCACTGTGCAAGGTTGTGATTTCACTGTGCATTCATTCTGCTTTGCTTCATATAAATATGCGAATGTGTGTGTGTGTGTGAAAGGCATTGTCTGAACTAAGTTTGAAAAGAAATGGAACTTCTTCGCCAACTGTTTTTATTGTGTTGCTGTTGTTTTTGTCTTTGTTTTTGGTATGTTTTTTTTATGTGACCAAGCACTATGCTTGCTTCAAAAACTGCTCACACACGAGCTACAGCAGTTGACGTCTTCGCAACTAACCCGCTGAGGGGCTGTCCCTCAACCTCTAGCACAGATTGTGTGACGCCATTCCCAGTTTGAACGCAAAGCCGCTTACGTCATTTTGTTCTCGCCAGACAGCCTACTCCTCGACCAGTGTCGCGGTACGCTATTGGCTGAGCTGGAATCTGTGTTTCTGCCCCACCGTATTTAATTAATATCTCTTTTGTCGGATCAGTAAAGTACAAGTATTATATACTGGCAGAATCATCGCGATTCCATCTTTAAATCTGTTCCATTTATGTTTGCCTACGTTAAACTGATTTAACGCAGTTTGTAATTTTCCGTGATGAGCTCGTTAAAACTGACCCTGTTCAGGTGACTTAAATTAAGATTATAAATTCATCTTAGATAATCAACGTTTCATTTTATACTCATTATAAAGTGGGTGTTGAGCTCTTTCTTTTGCAACTTATCCGACGTAAATCGGTTCAGGAATCATTTAGAAATCTGTCACTGAACACCTTGTAAGAAACAGTTGTCATTGGATTTGGCCTGATTAGACCCGATCTGCTTCGCAGCCCACGTGATTGTCTTTGTAGTTCGCTTAACCGGAATAAATTGGCAAAGTGAGTGATGAGTGCTCACTTCATTCCTGGTCAGATGACTGGTATTTGGGCACAACACAAATGAAACGGCTACTAGCGTGTTGCTCATCTGCAAGCAGGTGTGCATCACCTATGCGCATACACACTCGCACATACACGCGCATGCACACGCACACGCACGCACACACACACACACACACACACACACACACATGCACATTCATATAGGCTAAGTGCACACGCATACACACACACGCACGCACAGACACACACACACACACACACACACACACACACACACACACACACACAAACCGAGAGTGAAAAGAGGAGCGGAGAGAAACAGACAGACAGACAAATTAAACAGACAGATAGATACAGGCACACAGACAAGACAGATGCAGAGAAAGTGCAGGTAGTAGTGATGTGGATAGATATACGGGGGAAGGAAAAAAAAAGATGGAAGAAGGAGAGAGGGACAGAGGCAAGAGGAACCACTGGGCACATGTCACTGTCAAGCAGTGTGAGGTCTTTTAAAGGAACCAGGGACACTGGGCACGTGTCACTCTCAAGCAGTGTGAGGTCTTAAAGGAACCAGGGACACTGGGCACGTGTCACTCTCAAGCAGTGTGAGGTCTTAAAGGAACCAGGGACACTGGCCACGTGTCACTCTCAAGCAGTGTGAGGTCTTTTAAAGGAACCAGGGACACTGGCCACATGTCACTGTCAAGCAGTGTGAGGTCTTTTAAAGGAACCAGGGACACTGGCCACATGTCACTCTCAAGCAGTGTGAGGTCTTTTAAAGGAACCAGGGACACTGGCCACGTGTCACTCTCAAGCAGTGTGAGGTCTTAAAGGAACCAGGGACACTGGCCACGTGTCACTCTCAAGCAGTGTGAGGTCTTTTAAAGGAACCAGGGACACTGGCCACGTGTCACTCTCAAGCAGTGTGAGGTCTTAAAGGAACCAGGGACACTGGCCACGTGTCACTCTCAAGCAGTGTGAGGTCTTTTAAAGGAACCAGGGACACTGGCCAGATGTCACTCTGATTTAACCCTGTGCTTCCTGCAGCCAGGAAGTCTTTGGACAAAGAGAAGGAGGAAGGGAAAGAGAGGGAGAAACATACAGAAATATCAACTGACAAGAAAGAGAACGAAACAAAAAAAACACAGAAAAGAACGGAGGGAAAAGAAGGAAGGAAGACAGACGGAAGGAGAGAAAAGGAAAGAAACATCATTGCCTCCTCCTCCTCTTCTCCCCTCCAACCCCCTTCCCTCCCCCCACCTCACCCCAATCCCCCCCCCACCTCACCCCAATCCCCCCCCCCACCTCACCCCAATCCCCTCACCCTCAGCCAGAAAGGAAACATTCAAACAAATTGACAGAGTGAACAGAAAAAAAGAAATGTCACTTTTTTTTGTCTGTCATCATGATCCAGAGATCTTTTGTATCCTGACCAGTAGTTGTAGACTTTCTCTGCATTCCAGTGTATTCAGTAATTATGTTGTATTCCATTTGTAGCCTCTCCAAAAGTTAAAAGTTATTGAAGGTTTCTTGAACATCAGAAATTAAGGTATCATTGTAGGCACACTGGTGACAATCTTACTGCCAATCCTTGTCCGTCTATTTGTCTGTCTGTCTGTCTGTCTATCTGAATGTCTTTGTGTTGTGTGTGTGTGTGTGTCTGTGTGTCTGTATCGCTCTCTCGCTCTCTCTGTCCTTCATGGAACGAATTAAATAGAACTTGAAGACATCCTTTAACTCTTTTTTTTTTCGATTCTCTCGCTCATTTTCTGTTTTGTTATGTTTATCTTTTCAACCCTTTCAGCTCTTTCTCGGTCAATTTCCACTTCGTTTACATCATGTTAGGGCCGTGTGTCTGTCTTGATCAGAATCCAGTTTACATCATGTTAGGGCCGTGTGTCTGTCTTGATCAGAATCCAGTTTACATCATGTGAGGGCCGTGTGTCTGTCTTGATCAGAATCCAGTTTACATCATGTGATGGCCGTGTGTCGGTGTTGATCAGAATCCAGTTTACATCAAGTGATGGCCGTGTGTCTGTCTTGATCAGAATCCAGTTTACATCATGTGAGGGCCGTGTGTCTGTCTTGATCAGAATCCAGTTTACATCAAGTGATGGCCGTGTGTCGGTGTTGATCAGAATCCAGTTTACATCAAGTGATGGCCGTGTGTCGGTGTTGATTAGAATCCAGTTTACATCAAGTGATGGCCGTGTGTCGGTGTTGATCAGAATCCAGTTTACATCAAGTGATGGCCGTGTGTCTGTGTTGATCAGAATCCAGTTTACATCAAGTGATGGCCATGTATCTGTCTTGATTAGAATCCAGTTTACATCAAGTGATGGCCGTGTGTCTGTCTTGATCAGAATCCAGTTTACATCAAGTGATGGCCGTGTGTCTGTGTTGATCAGAATCCAGTTTACATCAAGTGATGGCCGTGTGTCGGTGTTGATTAGAATCCAGTTTACATCATGTGATGGCCGTGTGTCTGTCTTGATCAGAATCCAGTTTACATCAAGTGATGGCCGTGTGTCGGTGTTGATCAGAATCCAGTTTACATCATGTGATGGCCGTGTGTCGGTGTTGATCAGAATCCAGTTTACATCAAGTGATGGCCGTGTGTCTGTCTTGATCAGAATCCAGTTTACATCAAGTGATGGCCATGTATCTGTCTTGATCAGAATCCAGTTTACATCAAGTGATGGCCGTGTGTCGGTGTTGATCAGAATCCAGTTTACATCAAGTGATGGCCGTGTGTCGGTGTTGATTAGAATCCAGTTTACATCATGTGAGGGCCGTGTGTCTGTGTTGATCAGAATCCAGTTTACATCAAGTGATGGCCGTGTGTCTGTCTTGATCAGAATCCAGTTTACATCATGTGATGGCCGTGTGTCTGTCTTGATCAGAATCCAGTTTACATCATGTGAGGGCCGTGTGTCTGTCTTGATCAGAATCCAGTTTACATCAAGTGATGGCCGTGTGTCGGTGTTGATTAGAATCCAGTTTACATCATGTGATGGCCGTGTGTCTGTCTTGATCAGAATCCAGTTTACATCAAGTGATGGCCGTGTGTCGGTGTTGATCAGAATCCAGTTTACATCAAGTGATGGCCGTGTGTCTGTCTTGATCAGAATCCAGTTTACATCAAGTGATGGCCATGTGTCTGTGTTGATCAGAATCCAGTTTACATCAAGTGATGGCCGTGTGTCGGTGTTGATCAGAATCCAGTTTACATTAAGTGATGGCCATGTATCTGTCTTGATCAGAATCCAGTTTACATCAAGTGATGACCGTGTGCCGCATTTCATTATATTTAGTTTGCGGCCAAATAACGTGTTGAACCTTTATGCTTGTCTGGTTGAAAATATTACGTAAATCGACTATGATTGTGTGTGTGTGTGTGTGTGTGTGTGTGTGTGTTGGCCATGATTGTGTGTTTGTGTGCGTCTGTCTGTGAGTCGGTGTGTCTGTGCCTGAGGGATGTGTCTGAGCGTGTGTGTGTGTGTGTGTGTGTGTGTATGCGTGCGTTGGCCATGGTTGTGTGTGTGTCTATTTGTCTGTGTGTCTGTGTTTCCCTGTGTCTGTGTGTGTATGTGTGTCCCTGTGTCTGCGTGTGTGTGTGTGTGTGTGTGTGTGCGTGCGTGTGTATATGTGTGATTGTGTTTGTGTGTGTGTGAGTGAGTGAGTGAAGGTGTGTGTATGGAGGGTAGCGGGAGGAAGAATGTCAATAAAGGTGCTCTCAAAGTGATGGCATCGATCTCAACTGCGGGCCTCATAACGAGTTTCTGATGGTATCAATTCATGATGCTTATTGCTCTGAAGATCGTAGTTGGGCATATCAAGGCAGAAACCTGTCAAACAAGAGGTTTGATCACAGTTATTGGGCAGAAATACAGAAGTCATACACAATCCTCTATGATCAATCACACACACACACACACACAAGAAAACTCGAGAAAATCCGTTATAATTACAGACAAGTGCGCGCGAAGAGTAACCCTTTACTGTTCTTTTTTAGCACCTGGAAGTGTATTCAGCAAATGGTTTTCTTCCCTGGGCTGTTAAGCCAGCTCGTTGGAACGAAATACAAATCAAGGGTGAAATGTGTTTTTACTTCCAATCAGGATTCCGCTCTCACTCAAGTGCTGCACTTTCGCTCTCTTCGTATAGAAAAACCGAAAGGTTATCTGTGTGTGTGTGAGTGTGTGTGAGTGTGTGTGTGTGTGTGTGTGTGTGTGTAGAAGAGAAAGGGGTGTGGGTGAGAAAGAGAGCATGTCTGCTCGGTTTGGGGTGTTTTGGTTGTTTTTTGGTTTGTTTGTTTTTTTGTTGTTGTTGTTTTTATTTGTTTGATTGTTGTCTTTGTTTTGTTTTGTTTGTTTTCCCAAGTTTCTTTTTTTTTTCTTCAAAGGAACATTAATTTAGAATCACAGTTCTCTTTATAACGCCCCCTTTTAGGATGTTACACAGAACAAAATAAAGAACACATAAACAAAATAAAACCAAGTGCTCCACTTTCGCTCTCTTGGTGTATAAAAAGATTCGGCGCAATAACAAGTGGTTAAAGCGTTGGACTTTCAGTCTGAGGGTCCCGGGTTTGAATCTCGGTGACGGCGACTGGTGGGTAAAGGGTGGAGATTTTTCCGATTTTCCAGGTCAACATTTGTGCAGACCTGCTAGTGCCTGAGCCCCCATCGTGCATATACGCAATCAGAAGATGAAATACGCACGTTTAAGATCCTGTAATTCATGTCAGCGTTCGGTGGATTATGGAAACAAGAACACAGCCAGCATTCACACACCCGAAAACGGAGTATGTTGGGGTAAAAACGGTCATACACATAAAAGCCCATTCGTGTACATACGAGTGAAGGTGGGAGTTGCAGCCCATGAACGCAGAAGAAGAAGAAGAAAACCTAATAAGTAAACAAATTCAGGTGGAATGAAAATGGAAGACTCATAAAAGACCACTAATCCAAACAAATTAACATCATAAACGTACACGAAATGTAGGTGAATAATTCATTATTGAGACCAGATTGGTGTACAACAGGGAAACATACAACAACTCTGGTGCGCACCAATTTCCGCAGTGTTATTTCACATTTAACTTTTTAAGTTAGTCTTTTTTTTTCCAAGTACAGGCTCAGTAGTGTATGTTGGTCTTCAGCAAGTGTATGAATTCCCTGTTTATTCTAGAGACAGACAGACAGAGAGAGATGTGGAGAAAGTAGCGAATAAAGAAGGGGGGAGGAAGAAGATGAGGGAAGTAAGAAGGGAGGGAGGGAGGAGGAAGTGAGGATGAGATGAGCATAGATGTACGTTTTTTTGTTGTTGGCTTGTTTCTGTTGGTGTGTTTTTCCTTGTTGTTGTTGGTGTGTGTGTGTGTGTGTGTGTGTGTGTGTGTGTGTGTGGAGGGAAGAGGGAAGGAGAATGTCAATAAAGGCGCTCTCAAAACTGCTGGCATCGATCTCTACTGCGGGCCTCATAACGAGTTTCTGATGGTATCAATTCATGATGCTTATTGCTCTGAAGATCGTAGTTGGGCATATCAAGGCAGAAACCTGTCAAACAAGAGGTTTGATCACAGTTATTGGGCAGAAATACAGAAGTCATACACAATCCTTTATGATAACGCGCGCACGCGCGCGCGCGCGCGTACACACACACACACACACACACACACACACACACACACACACACACACACACACACACGCAAACGAAAAGAACTCCAAAACTCGTGAAAATCCGCTATAATTACACACGTGCACACGTGAAGAGTAACCTTTTACTGTTCTTTTTTACGAAAAAAAGTCCCCATAGTGTATTCAGCAAATGATTTTCTTCCCCGGGCTTTTAAGCCAGCTCGTTGGAACGAAATACAGATCAAGGGTGAAATGTGTTTTTACTTCCAATCAGGATTCCGCTCTCACTTTCGCTCTCTTCGTGTAGAATAAAACCCCACAAAGTTTGTGTGTTTGTGTGTGTGTGTGTGTGTGTGT
>NC_134876.1:602683-630183 GCF_041734735.1 Babylonia areolata | reverse complement strand
GTGTGCGTGCTTGTTCGTTTTTCTTTATCAGTTTAAGATACTGTTGGATAGCTCGGTCTTAACCACATCTCTGTGCTTGACTACAATGTGTCTGATGTCTATTCTCGTACGCTGATTATTGCATGTGAATGATTGTGGTTACTGTATTTTGAGGTTTATGCCAACTAAACATTTCGTATTGTCTCTTTTGTGCAATCATACTGGACGACTGCGACTCTTGTTCATTGTTAATGTGGCACACACCATAAAGGACTCTGTCTCAGCAGGGATGATGAAGTTCTCTGTACTCCATACACCATAAAGGACTCTGTCTCAGCAGAGATGTTGAAGTACTCTGTACTCCATACACTATAAAGGACTCTGTCTCAGCAGGGATGATGAAGTTCTCTGTACTCCATACACCATAAAGGACTCTGTCTCAGCAGAGATGTTGAAGTACTCTGTACTCCATACACCATAAAGGACTCTGTCTCAGCAGGGATGATGAAGTACTCTGTACTCCATACACCATAAAGGACTCTGTCTCAGGGATGATGAAGTTCTCTGTACTCCATACACCATAAAGGACTCTGTCTCAGGGATGATGAAGTACTCTGTACTCCATACACCATAAAGGACTCTGTCTCAGGGATGATGAAGTTCTCTGTACTCCATACACCATACTCTGTACTCCATACACCATAAAGGACTCTGTCTCAGCAGGGATGATGAAGCAGTCTGTAGTCCATACACCATAAAGGACTCTGTCTCACCATAAAGGACTCTGTCTCAGCAGGGATGATGAAGCACTCTGTAGTCCATACACCATAAAGGACTCTGTCTCACCATAAAGGACTCTGTCTCAGCAGGGATGTTGAAGTACTCTGTACTCCATACACCATAAAGGACACTGTCTCACCATAAAGGACTCTGTCTCACCATAAAGGACTCTGTCTCAGCAGGGATGATGAAGCACTCTGTAGTCCATACACCATAAAGGACACTGTCTCACCATAAAGGACTCTGTCTCAGCAGGGATGATGAAGCACTCTGTAGTCCATACACCATAAAGGACACTGTCTCACCATAAAGGACTCTGTCTCAGCAGGGATGATGAAGCACTCTGTAGTCCATACACCATAAAGGACACTGTCTCACCATAAAGGACTCTGTCTCAGCAGGGATGATGAAGCACTCTGTAGTCCATACACCATAAAGGACACTGTCTCACCATAAAGGACTCTGTCTCAGCAGGGATGATGAAGCACTCTGTAGTCCATACACCATAAAGGACACTGTCTCACCATAAAGGACTCTGTCTCACCATAAAGGACTCTGTCTCAGCAGGGATGATGAAGCACTCTGTAGTCCATACACCATAAAGGACACTGTCTCACCATAAAGGACTCTGTCTCACCATAAAGGACTCTGTCTCACCATAAAGGACTCTGTCTCAGCAGGGATGATGAAGCACTCTGTAGTCCATACAAGTACAAACAGTCTCCAGGGGACTATCACTGTCAGGTCGCCATCAACCAGCCTCCTCCCTTTAGGAATCTACCGCTCTACTGATGAGTTGCCTGTGGCCTGTACTGTCGAGATGGCAGGGGATGGAGGGGGAAGGGTGGTGGCAGTGGGGGTTAGTTTGGGGGTCTGGGGGATGGGGGTAGGTCTGATTTGATATACGCAGGACATCACCCAAAAACTGTACCGACAACGAAATGGGCTTACTCATGAAGCCAGACAACGTGAGCGTTCCGCCAGGAGTGTCCAGATAGACCATCACTCCATCCCTCTGACGACAGTCCCCATTGATTTGGCCACAGTGACTGGCCACAGACCCAGGGGAGGGAAGACGGGTGGAGGCGATCCTTGGGTGGGGGGGGGGGGGGGGCCAGGGGGGGGCCTATAGGTCACCAGGTTTGATACACGTGCTTTGTTCCTGTCCCTTACGATCACCAACAAGGATGAAGACAGCGATGCAGTGAAAATGTCTGGTGACTAGTCTTTCGGATCACGGACAGTAAACCGAGGCCGTGTGTCCAGCATGTATTTGCGCACGTAAAAAATAAAACCCAGGACAAGAAAATGTTTGTCCCTGGTTTAAAAAAAAAAAAAAGGCATGTAGAAAATCCACTTTGATAGTATATCACTTGTAGACACAAAAAAAAGAAGAAAAAAAGAATTCGTGGCGCCGCACTGTGGCGAGACGCTCTCCCTGGGGACAGCAGCCTGAATTGCGACAAAATGTAATACAATAAACGCAATGCAAATCAAAACAATGCAAAAACACAATGCAATACAGTAACTTTGATTTGTGACTGAACTCTGTCGGTTTGTGTGTGTGTGTGTATGTGTGTGTGTGTGTGTGTGTGTGTGTGTTATTGCTGTTGTTGTTTTTGGTATAACACACACCTTCTTTTCCGATCACGTCCTAAACATACAAATATTCGCAACGCTGACATAAAAGTATTCATTTTCTAAGAGAGAGAGAGAGAGGAGGAGGAGGAGAGGGGAAATGAGAGAAGAAGGTAAAAAGACAGACTGCCAGCCATACAGACAAGCACACAAGAAAAGATGAAGGAAAGAAAGAAAGAAGGGAAGAAAGAGAGAAAGAAACGGACAGGAGAAGGCATCCTTAATGACTCCAGTTTTTGTTTTCTCTTTTCTTCTCTTCTGGCTTTGCACACAAACACGAACAGGGTCCACCGCTATAACAGTGCTTTTTGTCGCTGCCGCAATAGCCGCATTGCTGCTGTTTACCCCTGCAATGAAACACAATGTCTTTGTAAGCCGATTGCTTACTTTGAAATTACATGTTCCTGCGTTCAATTCTCGGATTATCCAGGTACCCGTTTCCTTCTTCCCTGCACTACACTTTGAGTAGAGGTCTGAATGTTCGTCCTTCGTGGGGAAAAACAAACTTTGAGTAGAGGTCTGAATGTTCGCCCTTCGTGGGGAAAAACAAACACACACATAAAAGCATAATAAAGACAACGTGCGCTCAAAGGATACCAAAAAAATGCGGGGCAGCCAACGGTTTTAATCGACGCTTTTCTCTAGGGGGACAATCCATTTTTTTTAATGTACGGAAATACACACAGACCTGTCCTGAAGTGTTCTTCCGGAAAGTGCAGCCCATTCTGACGGAACGGGGAAAATGATTGTGCCGAGTGAAGGCAGAGAGGGAATATCGTTTGGAGTGTTGTCATGTACAGGGGTGCGTCCGATCGACACTTTCAGGGTTTTTTCTAGGTTTTAGAAATTAGAAAAAGGATTTTGCCTATCTCTTTCCAATACTCTCCCTCTCTTTTTATAAACTAAAACCTACGAGTATACTTTCTTCTTTTTTTTCATGATTCAAAAACCTTAGAATATACCTGCTCTTTTTACAATCCGAAAACGTGTTTTCACATAAAGAAAACTTCGAATAAACTTTTTTTTCACAAACCGTGAACTTAGAATATACATCCTTCTTCATGAACCAAATACCTTAGAACAGCCTTCTTTTTTCATAAACCAGAAACCTTGGAATATAACTTCACATAAACTGAAAATACTTTTTTTTTAACATAAAACCTTCGCATATGTATATGCTCTGAAGCTGAACAGAAAAAAAATGTCGAAGTAGGTGATTCTTTTTCCATATCTAAATTGAAATGCTGTGTGTTGTTAGTGTGGTAGTTTCCCCTCCCGTTCTGCCCCTGACTCCTCTCTCTCTCTCTCTCTCTCTCTCTCTCTCACACACACACACACACACACACACACACACACACACACACTTTCCTCTGTGTATAAGTCCCAATGTACACTGTGTGTGCGTGCATGCGCGAGTGTATGTGTATGTGCTTGTGCGCGCGTGTGCCTGCGCACCTGAACGCGTGTTCCGTGCTTGTACGTGTGCGTGTACTGTCTTCACCAGGAATGACACCATAACCATTATCACTGCTGGCAGCTGAACTGCGATGAAACACCGTGAGCTTTGTAAAGGAGAAACCAGTCATTGAAAAGCAACGGAAGACAAAAGGAAAAAAAGAGAAAAAAATAATGAATAAAATAACTTGAGCCATGCCCGCATGTTTCTAGGTGCGTGAAAAGGAATTTAATATCACAGCTCCCCAGTCTGACGGTGTACAATCTGACGGTCCTGCAGACTGACACACAGTCCAGGAACGAAAGTGGAAATAGTACAGTCCATGGAACAAACGAGGATGTAGCGCCGGCGTGTTAAAGTTTCATTAGTCTTTGGTCACGGAGACTCGTTCAATCAGGAGCGGGATCAGCCTCTGGGTAAACAGAGACTGCTGAAGGATTGGAATAAAAGCGACATCACTCAGGCTGCCAGCACCTCAAGTCACAGAAGACTGGGATAGTAATGGATCCCTTTTTCTTCATCACCCTCCGCCTCAACATTCCCGTTCTTGAACAGGAAGAAGTGATCTAAGTTCCCTAGTTCACTGCCGGTGTTCTGCTTGATTAACCACACACCCATCCACACACACACACACACACACACACACACACACTACCCCCCACACACACACACACACACCACCCCACACCCCCCAAACCTCCAACCCCCATACACACACAAACACACCCACCCACACACACATCCATGCGCACGTGCACAATCACAATACATTCGCATGCAGTCACGTACGTGTGCACACACACACACACACACACACACACACACACACACACACACACACACACCTAAAGAAAGACAGACAGGAAGAGAGACAGACAGGAAGACAGAGAGAGGGAGATAAGAGGAGACAGAGAGATGAGGCACACATACAAGGACAAGAGCACAGAAGTTCATTTCGAAGGCTGAACAGATTTTGCAAAGGGACTCATCAACTGCAATCATGATCATCATCTTGTTGTAGTAACCGTACTGAATTCTGAACAAATTTCATGTAGTGAAGAGGACGAAAAGTATTTCTCTTCACAGGAACAGTCTATACAGCAAGCAGCAGCCACATCAAAGGAGCCCAGCACACAGTAAAGACCAGCCGGTCAGACGAAGGTGGTCAGCACGCTGATGTCAGTGCACTGAGGAAGAAACGACGACGTTTTAATGACCCAAGTTTCAAACCCGCCAGCTCTTCAGTCCTTCTCGATCGCTGCTCACGTGGAAAGTGAGAGTAGTGGTTCCTGTGTGGGCGCTGGTTTGATGTCACAGAAGAGACTGGTTCGTCATGACCATAACCTGGGTAGTGTAGTGGTCAGAGGATCGTGTGCAGTGTGACTTGGGGTGGGAGGTATTCTAGTTCTGTGCTGTTACTGGTTAATAAATGGAGGGCGTGTGTGACCTCATAAAAAGCTGGGGACCTCACACATGTTATCATGAATTTGTATTCAGTCTACGTTGATAGTGAAGATATTCATGTAAGTAGTTGTAGTAGTAATAGTAGTAGTAGTATCAGCAGCAGCAACAACATCAGCAGAAGCAGCAGTGATACTATATCTTTGGCGTTTACACAAGAAACGAAATCGTATCAAACGACAGAAGATTATATCATGCTTCTTGACTCTACCAGTATACGTGAAAATCTCCAAGGCGTGTATTGATAAATCTCCAAGACGTGTATTGATAAATCTCCAAGACGTGTATTGATTAGTGAAAATCTCCAAGACGTGTATTGATAAGTGAAAATCTCCAAGAAGTGTATTGATAAGTGAAAATCTCCAAGACGTGTATTGATAAGTGAAAATCTCCAAGAAGTGTATTGATAAGTGAAAATCTCCAAGACGTGTATTGGTTACTGAAAATCTCCAAGACGTGTATTGATAATTGAAAATCTCCAAGACGTGTATTGATAAGTGAAAATCTCCAAGACATGTATTGGTAAATTTTACAACACTTTTCGCTTGTTTTAGTCATTTTGGAAATCTCTGTATGTGTACATGCATGTGTGTGTCTGTGTTTTTCTTGGGTGTGATTGTGTGTGTGTGTGTGTGTGTGTGTGTGTGTGTGTGTGTGTGTGTGTGTGTGTGTGTGTGTGTGTTCCTGTTATTCTGTCCGGGTCTGTGTCTGTGTCTGTCTGTTAGAGACCTAGACAAAGAATGAGATAAATGAAGAATTTTTTCTGTGTGTACTCCATTTTATGCATGCAGCATCTATCCTTTTTTTTGTAATGAATCCATGGGCTTTCAGAAGTTTGTTTTGTAATCTTGTTGAAAAATGTGTAAATGAAATTTTCAGCTGCTTGCTATTTGTTGTTGCCAATTCAACACCATCACATGTCACTTCCACACCATCACATGTCACTTCCACACCATCACATGTCACTTCCACACCATCACATGTCAACACCATCACATGTCACTTCAACACCATCACATGTCAGTTCAGCACCATCACATGTCAGTTCAGCACCATCACATGTCAGTTCAGCACCATCACATGTCAACACCATCACATGTCACTTCAACACCATCACATGTCAGTTCAGCACCATCACATGTCAGTTCAGCACCATCACATGTCAGTTCAACACCATCACATGTCAACACCATCACATGTCAACACCATCACATGTCAGTTCAGCACCATCACATGTCAGTTCAACACCATTACATGTCAGTTCAGCACCATCACATGTCATTTCAACACCATCACATGTCAACACCATCACATGTCAGTTCAACACCATCACATGTCAGTTCAACACCATCACATGTCAACACCATCACATGTCAGTTCAACACCATCACATGTCAGTTCAGCACCATCACATGTCACTTCAACACCATCACATGTCACTTCAACACCATCACATGTCAACACCATCACATGTCAGTTCAACACCATCACATGTCAGTTCAGCACCATCACATGTCAGTTCAACACCATCACATGTCAGTTCAGCACCATCACATGTCAGTTCAACACCATCACATGTCAACACCATCACATGTCAGTTCAGCACCATCACATGTCAGTTCAACACCATCACATGTCAACACCATCACATGTCAGTTCAACACCATCACATGTCAACACCATCACATGTCAGTTCAACACCATCACATGTCAGTTCAACACCATCACATGTCAGTTCAACACCATCACATGTCAACACCATCACATGTCACTTCAACACCATCACATGTCAACACCATCACATGTCAGTTCAACACCATCACATGTCAGTTCAACACCATCACATGTCAGTTCAGCACCATCACATGTCAGTTCAACACCATCACATGTCAACACCATCACATGTCAGTTCAGCACCATCACATGTCAACACCATCACATGTCACTTCAACACCATCACATGTCAACACCATCACATGTCAGTTCAGCACCATCACATGTCAGTTCAACACCATCACATGTCAACACCATCACATGTCAGTTCAGCACCATCACATGTCAGTTCAACACCATCACATGTCAACACCATCACATGTCAGTTCAACACCATCACATGTCAGTTCAGCACCATCACATGTCACTTCAACACCATCACATGTCAACACCATCACATGTCAGTTCAGCACCATCACATGTCAACACCATCACATGTCACTTCAACACCATCACATGTCAACACCATCACATGTCAGTTCAGCACCATCACATGTCAGTTCAACACCATCACATGTCAACACCATCACATGTCAGTTCAGCACCATCACATGTCAGTTCAACACCATCACATGTCAACACCATCACATGTCAGTTCAACACCATCACATGTCAACACCATCACATGTCACTTCAACACCATCACATGTCAGTTCAGCACCATCACATGTCAGTTCAGCACCATCACATGTCAACACCATCACATGTCACTTCAACACCATCACATGTCAGTTCAGCACCATCACATGTCAGTTCAGCACCATCACATGTCAGTTCAACACCATCACATGTCAACACCATCACATGTCAACACCATCACATGTCAGTTCAGCACCATCACATGTCAGTTCAACACCATCACATGTCAACACCATCACATGTCAGTTCAACACCATCACATGTCAGTTCAGCACCATCACATGTCAGTTCAACACCATTACATGTCAGTTCAGCACCATCACATGTCATTTCAACACCATCACATGTCAACACCATCACATGTCAGTTCAACACCATCACATGTCAACACCATCACATATCACTTCCACGCCATCACATGTCAGTTCAACACCATCACATGTCAACACCATCACATGTCAGTTCAACACCATCACATGTCAACACCATCACATGTCAGTTCAGCACCATCACATGTCACTTCAACACCATCACATGTCAACACCATCACATGTCAGTTCAACACCATCACATGTCAGTTCAGCACCATCACATGTCAGTTCAACACCATCACATGTCAGTTCAGCACCATCACATGTCAGTTCAACACCATCACATGTCAACACCATCACATGTCAGTTCAGCACCATCACATGTCAGTTCAACACCATCACATGTCAACACCATCACATGTCAGTTCAGCACCATCACATGTCAGTTCAACACCATCACATGTCAACACCATCACATGTCAGTTCAGCACCATCACATGTCAGTTCAACACCATCACATGTCAGTTCAGCACCATCACATGTCAGTTCGGCACCATCACATGTCACTTCAACACCATCACATGTCAACACCATCACATGTCAACACCATCACATGTCAGTTCAACACCATCACATGTCAACACCATCACATGTCAGTTCAGCACCATCACATGTCACTTCAACACCATCACATGTCAGTTCAGCACCATGACATGTCAGTTCAACACCATCACATGTCACTTCAACACCATCACATGTCAGTTCAGCACCATTACATGTCAACACCATCACATGTCAACACCATCACATGTCACTTCAACACCATCACATGTCAACACCATCACATGTCAGTTCAACACCATCACATGTCAACACCATCACATGTCAGTTCAGCACCATCACATGTCAGTTCAGCACCATCACATGTCAACACCATCACATGTCAACACCATCACATGTCAGTTCAGCACCATCACATGTCAGTTCGGCACCATCACATGTCACTTCAACACCATCACATGTCAACACCATCACATGTCAACACCATCACATGTCACTTCAACACCATCACATGTCACTTCAGCACCATCACATGTCAACACCATCACATGTCAGTTCAGCACCATCACATGTCACTTCAACACCATCACATGTCAACACCATCACATGTCACTTCAACACCATCACATGTCAACACCATCACATGTCAGTTCAACACCATCACATGTCAGTTCAGCACCATCACATGTCAGTTCAACACCATCACATGTCAACACCATCACATGTCAGTTCAACACCATCACATGTCAGTTCAACACCATCACATGTCACTTCAACACCATCACATGTCACTTCAACACCATCACATGTCAACACCATCACATGTCAGTTCAACACCATCACATGTCAGTTCAGCACCATCACATGTCAACACCATCACATGTCAACACCATCACATGTCACTTCAACACCATCACATGTCAACACCATCACATGTCAACACCATCACATGTCAGTTCAGCACCATCACATGTCAGTTCAACACCATCACATGTCAACACCATCACATGTCAGTTCAGCACCATCACATGTCAGTTCAGCACCATCACATGTCAGTTCAGCACCATCACATGTCAACACCATCACATGTCACTTCAACACCATCACATGTCAACACCATCACATGTCAACACCATCACATGTCAGTTCAGCACCATCACATGTCAACACCATCACATGTCAACACCATCACATGTCACTTCAACACCATCACATGTCAACACCATCACATGTCAACACCATCACATGTCAACACCATCACATGTCAGTTCAGCACCATCACATGTCAGCACCATCACATGTCAACACCATCACATGTCAGTTCAACACCATCACATGTCAACACCATCACATGTCAACACCATCACATGTCAGTTCAGCACCATCACATGTCAACACCATCACATGTCAGTTCAACACCATCACATGTCACTTCAACACCATCACATGTCAACACCATCACATGTCAGTTCAACACCATCACATGTCAACACCATCACATGTCACTTCAACACCATCACATGTCAGTTCCATTTGCAACATAAAGAAGCCAGGCGAAAAACAAATCACGTGGCTTTTACTTGAAACTTGACAGTATTTTGATATCTTCCCTTCTCACAGATGTTTCTTGATTAGTGACATGACTGTGAATTTAGCTCAGTGTGCATATGTGTACATAGGGTGAAGTGATATACACCGAACCAAACAGAAAGCCGTAACTGTTCATTTTGTATGTCTGTTTTGTCTTTGTGTCCATCATCTGGCTAACTGTCCATCACCTGGCTAACTGTCCATCATCTGGCTAACTGTCCATCTGTTGTATGTCTGTTTTGTCTTTGTGTCCATCATCTGGCTAACTGTCCATCATCTGGCTAACTGTCCATCTGTTGTATGTCTGTTTTGTCTTTGTGTCCATCATCTGGCTAACTGTCCATCTGTTGTATGTCTGTTTTGTCTTTGTGTCCATCACCTGGCTAACTGTCCATCATCTGGCTAACTGTCCATCATCTGGCTAACTGTCCATCATCTGGCTAACTGTCCATCTGTTGTATGTCTGTTTTGTCTTTGTGTCCATCATCTGGCTAACTGTCCATCTGAATATGTATGCTGCCACTCACGTGTGCACACGCACATCCACACAGAGAGCAGGTCTGTGAGATAAAAAAAAATCATTGTATTTACCTGCCTACCTGTCTAAATCGCTGTCAGTCTCCTCTCTCTCTCTCTCTCTCTCTCTACACACACACACACACACATATATATATATATATATATATATATATATATATGAATATATAAAAAAGATTTATGTATATGTATAAGTATATGGTTAGATGAATGCATGTGTGTATCAACATCAACGTGCCCAACAAAGCATGAATAGCAAGAGAAGGCTGAAAAATAACTGAACTAAGATATTTCATTTCTACTGTTTCCATGGGCATTAAATATTTTACGTCACGGTCTACAGTTCCAAAAGTTGACAGCCCTACACACAGGAGCACAGCTAAAACGATTCCAGATGATGAAAAAAAATTGAACATGACAAATTATCAATAGTCTTTCGTCACGGACACCTGTCCAATCAGGTTCACGTAAGCTACAGAATCGTCCAGTATTCATTGGACAGAGAACGGGACATGTTCGCAATAAGAACATTTTGTTCAGTATAGTTTCAACAACCAGCATCCAACTACTATGAGTTTGTCAGCTGAACATTTTCTGTCAAATTCTCTCTCTCTCTCTCTCTCTCTCTCTCACACACACACACACACACACACACACACACACACTCTCTCTCTCTCTCTCTCACACACACACACACACACACACACACATATAAACACACACACACACACACACACACACACACACACACACACACACACACTCATGATATTATACACGTGTTTGCGTGCCTGTAAAACATTGTGCTTGCGCGACAGTATCCATAAAATCCCAATAAAGTAGCTGTGCTGGAAAAGTGCTTCAGTTCCAGACAACTAACGAGAAACGCTGCCGGCAAACAAGACAAGAACACAAGAGTAGACTCTGTCCCCACTGATTCCGTGAAGTCTACGAAACGTCCTTTGTTTCAGTACTGTTCCGATCCTAAATCCACAATTGCCTGGTGGATCTGGTACTCATCAGTCGTTATCTTGTCTTTTAAATATATTTCTAAGCGTATGTGTTCTTCCTTGAAAGTATACAATTTTGTTCTTTGGTCGCGTTCCATGGCTGACAGAAGAAACATAAACTAATGACGATGCTGGTGGACCAGACGTTATCTTGCCATATATATATTTCTAAGTATACGTTTCTTCCCTGAGTTTCGACATTTTCGTGTTTTAGTCGCGTTCATTGGCTGATAGACGAAACGTAAACTCACGATTATTGGCTAGTAGTCGAGATGCCTTCAGAATTTAGAGTGTGCTTTGAAGATAAGAACACTCAGCAAAAATACAAAACAATCTTTCGTCAAAAGACATAACCCGAACTATATACTTTTTTATCTCATACTTTATTATAAAATTACTGGTTCATGTTTCACATATGAACTCTCTAAATTGGAGTTCGGGTATCTATTGCTTATTTTGCAATTTACAAATACAGAGCAAAACCAAAATGCACATCTCCCTCACAGAACATTTGTCATGTCCCCTCTGTGCAGTACAGCTTCTGTTCAAAGAATCTCTTGATTTTAGCACAGGAAAGATTACTGTGCTATCAGGTACGTGATGGAATCCAAAATGCTAAATGATGATTAAGCACGTGCACTGGGTTCCAGGTGCAGTGTTCCTTGCGAATTTTATGAAGAAAAGATTAAATACGAAGATATTTCCAAGGAACATAGAACACGTGTCTTAATGTGACCAGTGACCAGAATGGAAAGAGTACATGATTAATAAAGATAATATGAACGTGTAACTGAAAAACCAAAAACAAACAAACAAACAAAAAACACACAGAACAGTGTAAGCTGCAAACCGTTTTGTTTTGTTCTTCCAGCACTCTGTCTCTTAATTACGGTCTATGCCTTCCAAATCAGAGTGTAGTACACATCGGCACTTCAAACGTGTCCTCTGAACCTCTGAACGTGGACCAAGGTAACTGAGCATATCATCAACAGGGCATGAGGTCCTATCTCGTGCTGCCACAAACACCATCCAATGATCCATGGACAGAGAACCAGAAGAGCGAGGCATAGGAGCTGAATGCAAGAGGTGGCTGGGCAGAGAGTGACGTGTGGGGGAGTGGGTGGCGTGTGGAGGAGGGGGTGACGTGTGGGGGAGTGGGTGGCGTGTGGGGGGAGTGGGTGGCGTGTGGGGGAGAGGGGGTGGCGTGTGGAGGAGGGGGTGACGTGTGGGGGAGGGGGTGGCTATGGGAAAGGGGAGGAAGGAAGAGGGGGAGGGGGAGGAGGACTCTGGGAGACGTAGGACCGAGCGGCCTTCCAGACGATCTGACAGTTACACGTCTCGCGCCACTCAGTCTGGCACAACTTGGCCCCTGTCCGCCATTAATAACGCCATCTGTCGCCACTCTGCTAGACGTACTCGTGAGTGATTTCCCTTGCTTTAACCCTCCCCATCCTCTACAGGCCCCTTCAGATAGATCTGTGACACTGTCGGAAGGGTATATCAGCAAACAGTGCATTCTAGATGTTGATAATTTAATATTAATCATGCAATCAGCAAAGAATATTTGAATGTTAATAACATTTTCGTACCCTGAACATTGAATATTGAATTTTAAGCTTAACTATAAAAACAATATTTGGTGAATTAGAATACACACACATATATATACACATGCACGGAAACGCCCATGCACGAACATACGCATCCACATGCACACCTACGGTCACCTACACACGCACATCATTCACTCACGCACTCAAGCAAACACACACATGCATGCACGCCTAGCGCCTATAAACACACACACACACACACACACACACACACACACACACACACACACACACACTGACACTCGAACGTACCTTCACCCCAACCTTGCCCACGTCATGAGACCTCAGAAGACACCTAAGCCCTCCAGACCATCACGGAAGAAGATGTAGTGGTCCCAGTTTGTACTATATTGATCCCGTTCCACTTCGCACCAGTGAGGCTGCAAGATTAGCTGCAAGTTGCGAGAAACTGGTTCTACACGAGGTAAGTAGATTCTCATTCTGTACTGCTGTTCGTCTAGCCAGCACAAGGTGATGTACAGCATGTGTCAACGATTTGCTTTGGAAGAAATATTCACTAAACCATCTCAAAAACAGGCAGAAAGACATGTCCATATGCACACACACACACACACACACACACGCACGCACGCACACACACGCACACACAGATTGATGTGTGTATATCACTCACTCACTCACTCACTAACATATCTATTTATTTATTTATTTACTTACTTATTCACTTATTTAGCTAGTTAGTTAGTTAGTCAGTTAGTTACACACACACACACACACACACACACACACACACACACACACACACACACCACGTACACACATACACACACACCACGCGCGCACACACACACACACACACAGACGCACGCGCACACACACACACACACCACACACACACACACACACCACACACACCACGCACGCACGCACGCACGCACACCACGCACGCACGCACGCACACACACACACACACAACGCACACACACACGCACACACACGCACACACACACGCACACACACACACACACACAATGGTAGTCCATCAATAGATCCGCTCCACACAGGGGAAGTCAGCTGACCAGACGAAGGTGACCAGCAGCCTGAGGTCAGAGCACTGAGGGACACACGACAGGAGTTTAATGGCTCAAGGCACTGACCATCACTGGCTGTAATTTCTTCCTGGCTGCTCTGCAGAGACTGGGAGTAATCGCCCCTTGTGGACGCTCTTTTCGAGGCAGAGAGAAAAACTCTTCATCTTGTATGTGAATTGTACAGAACTGTTTATCGTTTGAATGCTAGTGTGTGTATTGTTATTTGATGGTTGATGGACTCTTTGTTGAACTGTAAAAGGGAGGTGTCACTTTAAGATTCATGATAAGAATGTGAATGTGGATTGAAACTATTGTGGTGATTGCAAGGACAGCAGTGATATTGGTCAGGATTATATGCTGTTGCCAGTTGTAGTTTGCTGCTAACAGTGACAGAAAAAAACAGGGCATGGGACTTCATTGAAGGAAGAAATTAACCTTCTGCATAAACTATTACAGTACATCTCAACAGCTATCAGCATCATCGCTGTATCATTTCATTTCAAGGCAGCTCAAAGCAAATAGTGAACGTAAAAGATTATTTGCTGAAAGCAATGTTCCCCATTTGGAAGAAAATTTACGTCTGACAAGAGGGAAAACAACATTAAAATACCCTATTCATAGATTCATACACAGATCGGTAATCAAAATGATAAAGCCGACGGGTGATAATACTCTCTCTCTGTTCTCCTCAAGACCAGTACAGTATTTGACTGTAAACAGGCAAGTGATGGGTATTTACCTGGACAGGACTTCTGATTAATGGTTGCCAGTTACAGAGAAAGTACATTTTCGTGCAGTTGTCATGTGGGATTTATTTTATAAACGGAATATTGTTTTGGGAGCTACTGTCTGCATGTGTTTGACATTTGTTCTGAAGTTTGGAAACAGGAATAAAGTCCTAGAAGAGCGACACGGCTTTTGCTTGCTTGCTTTGCCATCAAAAAATGTATGTCCACTGTGTAAGGCCCTAATTGGCAACCACACTCTAGGAACAGTCTATACAGCAAGCAGCGAGCCACATCAAAGGAGCCCAGCACACAGTAAAGACCAGCCGGTCAGACGACGGTGATCAGCACGCTGATGTCAGTGCACTGAGGAAGAAAACAACGGCGGTTTATTAAAAATGGCCATAGTTTCAAACCTGCCAGCTCTTCAATCCTTCTCGATCGGTGCTGACGTGAAAAGTGCGAGTAGTGTTTGCCGTGTGAATGCTGTTTAGATGCCGGAGAAGGGAACAATTTGTCCTGGACATTGTCCGGGCAGAGTGGTGGTCACAGCTCTGTTGCATAATGAACTGAGGGGAAACACAGTGTATATTAACCCAAATTACACACATGCTGTTTGCATGATCTGACAAGGTAGAGACCTGAATGTACTATCAAATTTAGATATGAATACAGATTTATGGCAATGGTGACAGTGATGATTGTGACCATGACGATGAGCTGGTGACAATGACGATGATGATGAAGTGAAAAGGAGGAATATGATTGCAATGATACAGATGGTTGCGCCTATCGTTATCTCATCATCATCATCATCATTTCATTTTCGATGTTGGTGCTAATGCTGTAGTTGCTGATGCTACTCCTATTGCTGGTTAAAAGAACATGAAAAAAGAAAGAAATCAGGGGAAAGCCATATGTATGCCAATGCTACCAGATTAGCCAGTTGTTGTTTTTTTGTTGTTGTTGTTTTTTGTTTGCTTGTTTGTTGTTGTTGTTGTTTTTGTTTTGTTTGTTTTTTGTGGGGTTTTTTTATTGTTGTTGTTGTTGGTTTTTTGGGTTTTTTGTTGTTGTTTCTTTGTTTTGTTTTTTTTTTGCTTTAACAATTATTCCGTAAATTCTTCAACTCTGTTGGAATAAAGTTGTTGTTGTTGTTTAATAAGCTCATAGGACACAAAACCTGAAAACAGAGAACACATAATAGGGATAGCAGTCATTATCTCACCCTTGTACTCTTCTGTATACCTAGCCCCAATTCTCCACTTCATTCAGATCAGTTCCTTTGTCCTGTCTTTATTCTTCAGGTACACAAACACAGTTTCTGTTGTGAATGCACAGACACGAACGCATGCGCACAGAGAGAGGAGAGAGAGAGAGAGAGAGAGAGAATATACAAAGTGTGTGAAATGGAGTTTGCAGAAAGTTGTCGAAATTCAAATGCATGGGAGATGCAGTTATCTCCAACATCTTTCAGGGGTGTTTTCTGTGGTAATTTCCACCAAACTGCACTCTGTCCTTGTGAGGAGACCTCACTGCTTCCGTCTGCACGCTGAATTGGTAGTATTTGTCGACGACTGCCCTCCGTCACCACACCACTCCACACCACTCCACACCACACCTCTCTCTCTCTCTCTCTCTCTCTGCTTCTCTATCCACTCCGCTCTCTGTTTCTGTCTCTCTCTCTTTTTCTTCCTCTCTCTCTACATGTCCATCTATCTATCTATCTATCTATCTATCTATCTATCTATCTATTAATCTATCTATC
This sequence comes from Babylonia areolata, assembly GCF_041734735.1. NCBI lineage: Eukaryota > Metazoa > Mollusca > Gastropoda > Neogastropoda > Buccinidae > Babylonia > Babylonia areolata. The sequence continues at coordinate 613,293 of NC_134876.1, read as the reverse complement.
TATCTGTGCTTCTCAGTCCACTCCTGTATCTCTCTGTCTCTCTCTGCCTCTCTGTCTGTCTGTCTGTCTGTCTGTCTGTCTGTCTGTCTCTCTCTCTCTCTCTCTCTCTCTCTCTCTCTCGCTTGTCAATTGATTGACCGTGACGCTAAACAGTGCACTATGCTGGCCGGTTGTAGTTTTAGCTGTTGATATCATCTTCATTGCTTTGGAAGGGATTGGGCCCCAGTAGAAACAGCGTTCACGAACCGGTTATTGCACAACAGACTGCTTCTTCTTCTTCTTCTTCTTCTTCTTCTTCTTCTTCTCTCAGATGTCCTTCACTATCCCCTTACAATCTCTATTCTTCACCTTTTCTATCTAATCTCTGCTTCACCCATGGCGGATACCATTTTGGCTGTTAGTACTAGTGGCAGCAATGTTGTTACTGGTGTTGAGAAACGTGTTACCATCGACTGGATCAAGATGTTAGACTCAATCATGACGGAATCTGACAGACGTGCCTCCCGGAGACGACACAGACCTGATCAAACAGTCATGTGTCAAACAGCCTGCTCCCGGTCCTCTGTCATGCTGGGAGAAAGACTTATGTTTGATTAATTTTGGTACATTCATAACATCTGGCAAGTGTGTATAACTTATCATTGTATGGAGTGTAAGTTTTGACCCGCTAAGTTCGATTTCTTTGTTCGACGTGATTGATTTATGGTTTAACTAGCGAATATTGGGAGAAAGACGCGACTTTTAGAAATTTGGTTAACATTATAAAAATTTGGCAAATATGTACAACCTGTCCTTGTCTGGGACAGAAGTTTGAACACGCTTCAGTACATTAATTTATCCTCCTGACTTACTTACCAATGCTGTGTAGATGTTCTAATATGATTGTTTAGGATGAATTCAGACTGCCTCGTGGGGTTCTTTGAAAAGAGAAAACAGTCGAAGACTATGAAAACAGTTACAAAATCACCAAGGAAAAGTGAAACACACGAAATAAAACGGGGGAGTCCTTTGTCGGAGTCACAAAATGTCAAAAGCGCACATCACAACTCAAGGAAAATAGCCGGCGAATGAAGTTAGTATTGATCTCCCGAGACTCTGCCAACACCGGACATTCCATCGCCCTCTCCCCTTCACATCTCTATCTTTCTTTTTTTTTCTTTTTCTTTTTTTTCTTTTTTTTTTTACACACCCACTTCCCTCACAATGAGGTTTACATGCCGGAGGATACGGTGAACAACAGAGTCGGAACGTACCCACAGCCCGCGTCCTCACACACACACACTCTCTCTCTCTCCCTCTCTCTCTGTATGTGCTGCTGATGGCACTGGTGGTGGGAAATGTGCTGCTGATGGCACTGGTGGTGGTAAATGTGCTGCTGATGGCACTGGTGGTGGTAAATGGAACGGTCACACACTGAGGAGATGGTCACAGACTGGAGACTAGAGAAATAGCCAGGAAGCTGAATACCCACCACCCGTGACTTTCTAATTTCCAGTCGCCCGGTCTGTATCTCTGTCACATCTTTAACTACGTGTCTGTTCTCTATTTCCTGTCTGTATCTCTGTCGCTGTGGGTAACTGTCCGCCCTTTATCAATTTCCTTATTTGTATCCCTGTCGTTGTTTGTAACTGATCACATATTCTGTATTGCCCTGATCCGCGTCTCTCTTGTCGGTAATTATATGTCCAGTCTGTGTTTCTGCCCTTGTCGGTAATTATAATCAGTTATGCCCTGTTTGTATTTCCTGGCAAGGACCTCTGCCGTTGTAACTATAATCAGTTATGCCCTGTTTGTATTTCCTGGCAAGGACCTCTGCCGTTGTCTGTAACTATAATCAATTACGCCATGTTTGTATTTCCTGGCAAGGACCTCTGCCGTTGTCTGTAACTATAATCAATTACGCCATGTTTGTATTTCCTGGCAAGGACCTCTGCCGTTGTCTGTAACTATAATCAATTACGCCATGTTTGTATTTCCTGGCAAGGACCTCTGCCGTTGTCTGTAACTATAATCAATTACGCCATGTTTGTATTTCCTGGCAAGGACCTTTGCCGTTGTCTGTTGGTTGATGCCCAGTCTGTATATACAGTCCTGAATCTGTGTTGTCTGTAGATAGTCGATATTATGCGGCTCATCCAGTTTGTATATACAGTCCTGAATCTGTGTTGTCTGTAGATATGTCGATATTATGCGGTTCATCCAGTCTGTATATCAAGTTCTGCATCTGTGTTGTCTGTAAATATGTCGATATTATGCGGCTCTTTGCTTTATCTGTAACTACTTTCTCAGACTCGAACTATTCCATAACGTCGTAAACTTTGTTTGCCAGCCAGTATTTCCCTTGTTTACGGCTACCATCTATTTCTTGGTGATTTCCTTTTCCCTGTCTGTCTGTATTCCCGTGGACTATCTCCCTGTCTGTAACTGACTTCATTATGAATCTTAACTCCTGTTTTGCTGTCAGAGTGTTGTGGACTTTTCCCCAAATACACGTGTGTATGTGCCAGCTTGGTTTATCATGTGCCAACTTGGTTTATCATGCTGCTTGTTAAATACACAGACAAGAAGACATACGGTCGCCCACACGAAGCACACACACAATCTTTCTCTGACTGGAGGCAACTTTGCCAAGATATATATGATTTTTTTTTAACTTCATCCACTTGCTAGTTTCCTCAGGCTGTTATGTGTGTTGTATTGTTTTCTGTTTATTACTATTTCCATGGTTTGAATTGTTTTCTGTTTATTACTATTTCCATGGTTTGAATTGTTTTCCTTTCTTAAAAAAACAAGACTTTAATTCAGCTTTGATATAGTTATTACATTGAACAGGTGTATAAAACTCCTCTTGTGATCCTCAAACTTAAAACAAAACCATCACCAAAATAGCCCTGAATGAGAAGAAGGAAAATGACAAAAATAGGAAATTAACGATTCCTTGACATTTACTGATTGAAAGTATGATTTCCATTTCACCATGTTGCCTCCTGGAAAGCGACTGAACATACATTGATGTTCATTGTGAACAGAAAAATCAGAGCAAATAACTCTGAGAACACATCCAAGATGGTGGAGTGGAAAGAAATCAATAAGATCTTTTTAAAGAAATGGAGTTTGATCAGTCTGTGGTGTTCCAATCGGCATGGAGAGGAATCTAACACCACAGTCCGCAGTATCACGGTGTGCAATGTCACAGTCCTGCAGACTGACTCGCACAGTCGGGAACGGAGGTAGAAAGATTACAATCTGTCTCCAACAGATGAGGACGTGACAGTGGCGTGTTCAAGTTTCATTGGTCTTTGGTCACGGAGACTCGTTCAGTCAGGAGCGGGATCAGCCACTGGAAGAAAAGAAACGAGACTGCTGAAGGATTCGTTTAAAAGTTACATCAACCAGACTGTCAGAGTTGCAGAAGACTAAGATAGTGATGATCTATTCTTGGAAACTTTTCTTTTGACTAACTCACCAACCACGTCTGCATTCTCATCCAAGTCCAAAAGGGGTTTATGTTCCACAGTTTGTTGTCAGTGTCCTGTTGAATAAAGCTCACGGCGGATTATTCTGTCGGTTAGTGTATAATATAATTATCATAATGCTCTTCATAATACTTCTACTTCCATTGATTATATCAAATGCTTGTGTACCTTAATGTATAATACATTATAATGCTCTTCATAATACTTCTACTTCCATTGATTATATCAAATGCTTGTGTACCTTAATGTATAATACATTATAATGCTCTTCATAATACTTCTACTTCCATTGATTATATGAAATGCTTGTGTACCTTAGTGTATAATATAATTATCATAATGCTCTTCATGATACTTCTACTTCCATTGATTATATGAAATGCTTGTGTACCTTTTTGGTGATAATAACAACAACGATAATAATAATAATAATAATAATAATGGATACTTGTTGAGCTCTTTCCTCCCTGAAAGAGAGCTCAAAGTGCTTTACAATAAACATAAAACACACACACACACATGCGCGCGCGCGCGCACGCACGCACGCACGCACGCACGCACACATGCACGCACACACGCACGCGAGGAGTCTGCATGGATTTTAACTGAATGTCATTGGAAAGGGATGCAAGGTCTATGAAAAGGAGTTTTCAAAAAGATGCGTTTTCAGGCCAGTTTTAACAGATTGAAATGAGGAAGAGTGGCGAAGATCGTGAGGTAAACTGTTCCATACTGATGGAGTGAATGAGGAAGAGTGGCGAAGATCGTGAGGTAAACTGTTCCATACTGATGGAGTGAATGAGGAAGAGTGGCGAAGATCGTGATGTAAACTGTTCCACACTGATGGAGTGAATGAGGAAGAGTGGCGAAGATCGTGAGGTAAACTGTTCCATACTGATGGAGTGAATGAGGAAGAGTGGCGAAGATCGTGAGGTAAACTGTTCCACACAGATGGAGTGAATGAGGAAGAGTGGCGAAGATCGTGAGGTAAACTGTTCCACACAGATGGAGTGAATGAGGAAGAGTGGCGAAGATCGTGAGGTAAACTGTTCCATACTGATGGAGTGAATGAGGAAGAGTGGCGAAGATCGTGATGTAAACTGTTCCACACTGATGGAGTGAATGAGGAAGAGTGGCGAAGATCGTGATGTAAACTGTTCCATACTGATGGAGTGAATGAGGAAGACTGGCGAAGATCGTGATGTAAACTGTTCCACACTGATGGAGTGAATGAGGAAGAGTGGCGAAGATCGTGAGGTAAACTGTCCCATACTGATGGAGTGAATGAGGAAGAGTGGCGAAGATCGTGAGGTAAACTGTTCCATACTGATGGAGTGAATGAGGAAGAGTGGCGAAGATCGTGAGGTAAACTGTCCCATACTGATGGAGTGAATGAGGAAGGGAAGAATCACCGAGTGACTGGGTTTTAACATGGGGAGCGAGCAGCCTCCGTGAATCGGAAGAAGAGTTGTCGTGGGGGTGTGAAGGTTTGAATGACTTCTCTCAAATACTGAGGGGCGGCAGACCAAATGGTTGTGCTAATGATGATGATTACTAAAATATATTTAAATGAAATGTGTATTTAAAGACCGTGTTCCATGCGTGTGTTAAAACGTGCAGTAAGAGTGTTTTTTTATTATCTTATGAAGCCTTTTTTTTTCTTTTGACTGCATTAACTATCCTCCTTTCTGTCTACATATGCGTTAATATGTTGCTACATAGTCAGTGGCAGAAGTTCTTAGCGTTTATGTTAATCATTTACAATTGTTCGATGATGTTAATCTGTGCCATTTTACAGTGTGTGTGTTTTGAAAGAAAAGCACCTTCCTCACAATGGTAAGGATTAGATAAGCTCACACCGTGCACTGAGGATTATGCCACAGCACCTGATTTGCATTTGGATTTCTTTTTATCACAACAGATTTCTCTGTGTGAAATTCCGGCTGCTCTCGCCAGGGAGAGCGCGTCGCTACACTACAGCGCCACACTTTTTTTTCTTTCTTTTTTTCCTGCGTGCAATTTTTATGTTTTTCCTATCGAAGTGGATTTTTTTTTACAGAATTTTGCCAGGAACAACCCTTTTGTTGCCGTGGGTTCTTTTAGGTGTGCAAAGTGCATGCTGCACACGGGACCTCGGTTTATCGTCTCATCCGAATGACTAGCGTCCAGACCACCACTCAAGGTCTAGTGGAGGGGAAGAAAATATCGGCGGCTGAGCCGGGATTCGCACCATCGCGCCCAGATTGTCTCGCTTCCTAGGCGGACGCGTTACCTCTAGGCCATCAAAAGCACCAGAATGTCACAAAAAGTTTCCTGTCCGCCACGCTGTTTATTGTCTTTCTTTGAAACAAAACAAAAAAAACACTTTGAAAACTCATTTATTTCCGCCATTCAAGCCAGTAACAATTTTCGTGTCTTCACTTTTACTGGTATATCTATACATATATACATTTGTGTGAGCGTGTGTGTATGTGTGTGTGCGTGCATGTGTGTGTGTGTGTGCGCGCGCATGTGTATGTTTGTGTGTGTGAATGTGTGTGAGTGTGTGTGTGTGTGTGTGTGTGTGTGTGTGTGTGTATACATCTTGTATAGAGTGTGGGTTTGTGACTTTCATTATAAACGCTCAGAGCTTTTGTATCATCAGACTGTCCCAGTAGTAATAGCAGTAGTAATAGCAGTAGTAATAGCAGTAGTAATAGCAGTAGTAGGAGGAGGAGGAGCAAGAGTAGTAGTAGCGTTGTTGTTGTTGTTGTTGTTATCATTATTATTAGAAAAAAGGTTTTATGTTACACTAGGAAAGGAGGATGTGAGGATGGCTGCACGTGAAACAGACGGAAGGAATAGCGGGGTGATGTGAGGATGGCTGCACGTGAAACAGACGGAAGGAATAGCGGGGTGATGTGAGGATAGGTGCATGGTAAACAGACGGAAGGAATAGCGGTGTGATGTGAGGATAGGTGCATGGTAAACAGACGGAAGGAATAGCGGGGTGATGTGAGGATAGGTGCATGGTAAACAGACAGAAGGAATAGCGGGGTGATGTGAGGATAGGTGCACGTGAAACAGACGGGAGGAATAGCGGGGTGATGTGAGGATAGGTGCATGGTAAACAGACGGAAGGAATAGCGAGGTGATGTGAGGATAGGTGCACGTGAAACAGACGGAAGGAATAGCGGTGTGATGTGAGGATAGGTGCATGGTAAACAGACGGAAGGAATAGCGGGGTGATGTGAGGATGGCTGCACGTGAAACAGACGGAAGGAATAGCGGGGTGATGTGAGGATAGGTGCACGTGAAACAGACGGAAGGAATAGCGGTGTGATGTGAGGATAGGTGCATGGTAAACAGACGGAAGGAATAGCGGGGTGATGTGAGGATAGGTGCACGTGAAACAGACGGAAGGAATAGCGGGGTGATGTGAGGATAGGTGCACGTGAAACAGACGGAAGGAATAGCGGTGTGATGTGAGGATAGGTGCATGGTAAACAGACGGAAGGAATAGCGGGGTGAGGTGAGGATAGGTGCACGTGAAACAGACGGAAGGAATAGCGGGGTGATGTGAGGATAGGTGCACGTGAAACAGACGGAAGGAATAGCGGTGTGATGTGAGGATAGGTGCATGGTAAACAGACGGAAGGAATAGCGGGGTGAGGTGAGGATAGGTGCACGTGAAACAGACGGAAGGAATAGCGGGGTGATGTGAGGATGGCTGCACGTGAAACAGACGGAAGGAATAGCGGGGTGATGTGAGGATGGCTGCACGTGAAACAGACGGAAGGAATAGCGGGGTGATGTGAGGATAGGTGCACGTGAAACAGACGGAAGGAATAGCGGGGTGATGTGAGGATGGCTGCACGTGAAACAGACGGAAGGAATAGCGGGGTGATGTGAGGATGGCTGCACGTGAAACAGACGGAAGGAATAGCGGGGTGATGTGAGGATAGGTGCACGTGAAACAGACGGAAGGAATAGCGGTGTGATGTGAGGATAGGTGCATGGTAAACAGACGGAAGGAATAGCGGGGTGATGTGAGGATAGGTGCATGGTAAACAGACGGAAGGAATAGCGGGGTGATGTGAGGATGGCTGCACGTGAAACAGACGGAAGGAATAGCGGTGTGATGTGAGGATAGGTGCACGTGAAACAGACGGAAGGAATAGCGGTGTGATGTGAGGATAGGTGCATGGTAAACAGACGGAAGGAATAGCGGGGTGATGTGAGGATAGGTGCATGGTAAACAGACGGAAGGAATAGCGGGGTGATGTGAGGATGGCTGCACGTGAAACAGACGGAAGGAATAGCGGGGTGATGTGAGGATAGGTGCACGTGAAACAGACGGAAGGAATAGCGGGGTGATGTGAGGATAGGTGCATGGTAAACAGACGGAAGGAATAGCGGGGTGATGTGAGGATAGGTGCATGGTAAACAGACGGAAGGAATAGCGGGGTGATGTGAGGATAGGTGCATGGTAAACAGACAGAAGGAATAGTGGGGTGATGTGAGGATGGCTGCACGTGAAACAGACGGAAGGAATAGCGGGGTGATGTGAGGATGGCTGATCGTCAAACAGACGGAAGGAATAGCGGGGTGATGTGAGGATAGGTGCATGGTAAACAGACGGAAGGAATAGCGGTGTGATGTGAGGATAGGTGCATGGTAAACAGACGGAAGGAATAGCGGGGTGATGTGAGGATAGGTGCATGGTAAACAGACAGAAGGAATAGCGGGGTGATGTGAGGATAGGTGCACGTGAAACAGACGGAAGGAATAGCGGGGTGATGTGAGGATAGGTGCATGGTAAACAGACGGAAGGAATAGCGAGGTGATGTGAGGATAGGTGCACGTGAAACAGACGGAAGGAATAGCGGTGTGATGTGAGGATAGGTGCATGGTAAACAGACGGAAGGAATAGCGGTGTGATGTGAGGATAGGTGCACGTGAAACAGACGGAAGGAATAGCGGGGTGAGGTGAGGATGGCTGCACGTCAAACAGACGGAAGGAATAGCGGGGTGATGTGAGGATGGCTGCACGTGAAACAGACGGAAGGAATAGCGGGGTGATGTCAGGATGGCTGCACGTGAAACAGACGGAAGGAATAGCGGGGTGATGTGAGGATAGGTGCACGTGAAACAGACGGAAGGAATAGCGGGGTGATGTGAGGATAGGTGCACGTGAAACAGACGGAAGGAATAGCGGGGTGATGTGAGGATGGCTGCACGTGAAACAGACGGAAGGAATAGCGGGGTGATGTGAGGATAGGTGCATGGTAAACAGACGGAAGGAATAGCGGGGTGATGTGAGGATGGCTGCACGTCAAACAGACGGAAGGAATAGCGGGGTGATGTGAGGATGGCTGCACGTCAAACAGACGGAAGGAATAGCGGGGTGATGTGAGGATGGCTGCACGTGAAACAGACGGAAGGAATAGCGGGGTGATGTGAGGATAGGTGCATGGTAAACAGACGGAAGGAATAGCGGGGTGATGTGAGGATGGCTGCACGTGAAACAGACGGAAGGAATAGCGGGGTGATGTGAGGATAGGTGCATGGTAAACAGACGGAAGGAATAGCGGGGTGATGTGAGGATGGCTGCACGTGAAACAGACGGAAGGAATAGCGGGGTGATGTGAGGATAGGTGCATGGTAAACAGACGGAAGGAATAGCGAGGTGATGTGAGGATAGGTGCATGGTAAACAGACGGAAGGAATAGCGGGGTGATGTGAGGATAGGTGCATGGTAAACAGACGGAAGGAATAGCGGGGTGATGTGAGGATAGGTGCATGGTAAACAGACGGAAGGAATAGCGGGGTGATGTGAGGATGGCTGCACGTGAAACAGACGGAAGGAATAGCGGGGTGATGTGAGGATAGGTGCATGGTAAACAGACGGAAGGAATAGCGGGGTGATGTGAGGATAGGTGCATGGTAAACAGACGGAAGGAATAGCGGGGTGATGTGAGGATAGGTGCATGGTAAACAGACGGAAGGAATAGCGGGGTGATGTGAGGATAGGTGCATGGTAAACAGACGGAAGGAATAGCGTGGTGATGTGAGGATGGCTGCACGTGAAACAGACGGAAGGAATAGCGGGGTGATGTGAGGATAGGTGCATGGTAAACAGACGGAAGGAATAGCGGGGTGATGTGAGGATAGGTGCACGTCAAACAGACAGAAGGAATAGCGGGGTGATGTGAGGATAGGTGCATGGTAAACAGACGGAAGGAATAGCGGGGTGATGTGAGGATGGCTGCACGTGAAACAGACGGAAGGAATAGCGGGGTGATGTGAGGATGAAACAGACGGAAGGAATAGCGGGGTGATGTGAGGATAGGGACTGTGAGAGACAACAGACAACAACAACAACAACAACAACAACAACAATATCCAGACAGGACCTGACGTCTCGCCACTCAATCTGGTACAACCCGGCCCTGTCAGCCATCAATTACGCCATCTGTGGCCGTTCTACTGGACCAAAGCGTGAGTGATTTCCCTTGTTTCAACCCATCCGATTCCCAGTGTGTCTATTTCCCACTACATTCACCAGATCTAGGAAATAGTGTTCACGATATAAAATAGATTGTTAACCTGCTCAAAAGTTTGACAGGAGGAAGAACGTGGATTCAGCATCAAACCATCCTGGCATGATATCATTTTCAACAACAAAACCTGTGGAAAAAGAGAAGCTTTTTGTTGTTGTTCTCCTTTGAGTGTTAACCATAGTTCCTCCAAGGGAAAGTCAGCACGTCTTGGGTATTTTCAAGTGGCATCTGTTTCTCTCTGTGTACAGGTCACCAATCTTAAAAGAAAGTGGTGGAAATATACAAGACATGAAACACGGCTGCCTCTGCAAAGGGTAACAACACACAATGGTTATAGATTTTAATGTATCAGCTGTGTGTGTGTGTGTGTGTGTGTGTGTGTAGTGTAGTGTGTGTGTGTGTGTGTAGTTGTTTCATGAAGAATGCAAGACATGTTCATTTTGTGTCATGAAGAAATGTCACCTTGTTTTAAAAAAGTTTATTAATGTCTTGTTCATATAGTACGCATAACTACACATAGCTATACATTGAAATTCCAAGAGAGCTGTGTCAAATGTACTGAGTGTTTGTAATCTACTGCTTGTAACCACCC
>NC_134876.1:592683-597683 GCF_041734735.1 Babylonia areolata | reverse complement strand
TCTCCACCACCACCCACACGAGTTCAGGTCAGCTACATTCCTGATGGTCCACTTCTCCACCACCACCCACACGAGTTGAGGTCAGCTACATTCCTGATGGTTCCCTTCTCCACCACCACCCACACGAGTTCAGGTCAGCTACATTCCTGATGGTTCCCTTCTCCACCACCACCCACACGAGTTCAGGTCAGCTACATTCCTGATGGTTCACTTCTCCACCACCACCCAGAGTTCAGGTCAGCTACATTCCTGATGGTTCACTTCTCCACCACCACCCACACGAGTTCAGGTCAGCTACATTCCTGATGGTCCACTTCTCCACCACCACCCACACGAGTTCAGGTCAGCTACATTTCTGATGGTTCCCTTCTCCACCACCACCCACACGAGTTCAGGTCAGCTACATTCCTGATGAAACATTGCAGTGACTTGAAATGTTTTAGTTGTCAGTTTGCTAATAAGCTACACAGCACATTTGCAGTGTCGTTAATTAACAGTGTTTCATGTACAGATATTTTGACCAATCAAATTACATCCATAAAAAATCAACAAATGTAGTCAGCCTTTCTGTTGTTGAACTGTGAACAGTAAATGGAAAACAATCATTGAAGTAAAATGACAAATAGGCAGACAGACAGACAGACAGATAGATAGATAGATAGATAGATAGATAGAGAGATAGAGAGATATGAACCAGACAGACAGGTAAATAAATTGGTGGTGGTTGTGGTGTGTCCATCGAGATCGATGATGACCATCGTTGTCATCCAGCTGGGGGATGGGGGGAGGGTGGTGGTGGGGTGGGGGGGAGGGTGGTGGTGGGGTGGGGGGGAGGATGCTCATGAATCTATCTATGAATGCGCAGATGGCTGAATAGTCCAATCTGCGCACGAAATGTTCGCTGACAGTTGGGGCAGACAAAGACAGGCATACCATTGTCAGGGAGCTTGTTTGCCCGTGACTTTCTGGCCTGCCTCTTCTGAACAGCTGCAGCAGTCCTGTTGGCCTCGCACAACTTGGCGCCTTTGTGCACAGCAGCGCGCCATTTGTCACGGTCCATTGCAGATTCCTCCCAGGAGTCAGGGTTGATATCAAACGCTTTCAGAGAGACTTTCAGAGTATCTCTGAAGCGCTTCTTCTGACCTCCGTGTGATCTCTTCCCTTGTTGCAGCTCGCCATAGAAGAGCCTTTTGGGCAGCCGATGGTCTAGCATGCGCGCCACGTGTCCTGCCCAGCGAAGCTGGGACTTCATCAGGATGGTGAAGATGCTGGGAAGGGTGGCTTTTGCGAGCACCTCTGTGTCTGGGGTCCTGTCTTGCCACTTGATGTTCAGTAGCTTCCTGAGGCATGTTGTGTGGAAGTGGTTCAGCTTCTTGGCATGTCGTTGGTACACTGTCCAAGTTTCGCAGGCGTACAGTAGTGTGGGGAGAACTACTGCTCTGTAGACCTTTAGCTTGGTCTCAAGACTAATGCCTCTTCTGTTCCAGACATTTGCATTGAGTCTACCAAAAGTTGCGCTTGCTCTTGCAATCCTGACGTTCACTTCATCGACGATTGTCACATTTCGTGACAGTGTGCTGCCAAGGTATGTGAACCGCTCCACCGCACTGAGTCTCTGACCGTTGACTGTGATGTTGGGCTCAACGTAGGGTTTCCCTGGGGCTGGCTGATGGAGAACTTCAGTTTTCCTCGTGCTGATGGTAAGGCCGAAGTTCCTGCTGGCAGTGGCAAACTTGTCGACGCTGAGTTGCATGTCAGCTTCAGATCCAGCGTTGAGGGCACAATCATCAGCAAACAAAAAGTCTCTGATGATGTCTGTCATGACCTTCGTTTTTGCTTGAAGCCTTCTGAGGTTAAACAGCTTGCCATCTGTTCGGTACTTTAGGCCGATTCCAACATCGCCATCTCTGAATGCATCAGTAAATAAATTACAATAGCTTTAAAAACATATGTCATCCCTTTGCTCCTATGAAGCTCAATTCAGAAGTGGACAATATGTCAAACTCCAGATCAAGAAAAAATACTTGCTCTGGCCTTGTATGATATTGATCTAAATATCCACCCATTCCACCCATTCTGGAACACAGCTTGTTTTAACGCTGTAAAAGCGGATGGGTGTTCAGAATGATTTTTTTGCCCTGAATTGTACCCTTTCAATCTATTTAAGATGTGACAGAACAGACAGTTCAAAACAGTGATATATAAACATTTTTATGGCCTTCTCGTACGAAAACGTTTCCGTAAAAAAAAATTAATATTAAAAAAAAGCAAGTAAACCTTTTCAACACAGATTTGACCAGAAAGATCCTCTGGGTGGTTGCAAGTAACAGAACAGTGAAAATATCTATTTTGATTCAAAATACACGTCTCTCTGTCCCTTTCCTCCTGTGAAGCTCAGTTCAGAAATGTGGAGATAACCCCCCAGAAAAGGAAATACTGTAAATATTACAGCCCACACAAGCCTCAAGGCTATTCATGTGTACTGCATGCATTTATCTGGAAGCTGAAAGCTAACGAAGCGCACTTTGAAAACTGGCATGATCATCATCATTGTCATCATGACCATCAACAAGTACACATGAATAATAGCTGCATTATATAATGAGCAAATTTCCAGTTGCAAAGAAGACAAAACATTATTTCCAATCAACCACATTCTAGGAACAGTCTATACAGCAAGCAGCGAGCCACATCAAAGGAGCCCAGCACACAGTAAAGACCAGCCGGTCAGACGAAGGTGGTCAGCACGCTGATGTCAGTGCACTGAGGAAGAAACAACGGTGGTTTAACGGCCCAGATTTCAAACCCGCCAGCTCTGAAATCTATTCTGAATGCTGCTTGCATGGAAAGTGCTGGCTGTGTGGGTGCTGTTTTGATGTCACAGAAGAGACTGGTTCATCGTAGGGAATGGTTCCTGCACAGGGAATGGTCGCAGGGTCGTGTGCTGTATGGTGTGGAGTGGGAAGTGTCATGTATGTTCTGTTACATGACCTCATAGTTTGTGGACCTCACATGTGTTGTTAAAATAATAATAATAATAATAATAATAATAATATCATTATTATTATTATTAATGGTATTTATATAGCACTGAATCTTGTGCACAGACAAATCAAAGCACTTAAGAGAAATGTAAACTTGCATTTAATTTGGCTGAAGAAATACTTATAGTGATAGAAGTAGTTGTGGTAACAGCAGTAGGAGGAGAAGAAGCAGACATTGTAGTAGTGAATTTAGTACTTGTAGCAGCAGCAGCAGCGGCAGTAGCAGCAGCAGTAATAATAGTAACAGCAACACCTGCCAGATGTGATATTAGCAGTCATGCGGATATTACTCTTATTGTTATTGGGAGAAACGAAATGATTTAAAAATCAGGGAAAAATGCATATGAAAAATGGCGGAATGAATGGAATGATTCAGCACCAATGAACTCAAGGGAGTATGGGTGACGGGAAAAGTGAAAATGACTGAACAGATACATTTTATTTTCACCAATTTCATGGACACAAAATGATTCTAACAGAGCAGCGGACAGAGCTGAAGCAAAAAAAGAAAAAAATCAGATGAACAAACTGGACAATGCAATCGTGTTCCAAAGTATCATCAGGTTTCCATCACAGAGATTTGTCCAGTCAGAAGCAAATCAGCCACAGACGAAAAATCACAGAACAATTGCCTGAATGTTCCTGGAAAAGCTATGTCTTCCAACTATGATGAACCCAGGTTTTTAGAAAACGGGAAACCTGACGTTTTCACAAGAATATGGAGGTTTTTTTCTATTCTACTCAGCATCCTAATATTACCTTTTTCCTTCTCTGTCCGTCTGTCTCTCTGCCTGTCTGTCTGTCTGTCTGTCTGTCTCCCACGCCTGTGAAACATTGTGTTTTTGAAGCTTTTCTAACGACAATCACAAACACACACACACACACACACACAGAGAGAGAGAGAGAGAGAGAGAGAGAGAGAGAGAGCTATGCTAGAAAAAAAATCAGTGCCAGACAACAAACGAGACACGCTGTCGGTGAAAAAAGAGGAACGCAATAGTACACTCTATTTTCATCGCTCCAGTGAAATCTACGAGAAGTTATTTGTATCTGTACTGTTCTGATCGTAAATCCACTGTTGCTAGGTGGATGTGGTACAGATCAGTCGATACAGACATAATCTTGTTATATATTTATATCTATCTATCTAATTGTATTTTTCCAAAACCTGAAAGTCAACATTTTTATCTTTGGTTGCATTCCCTGGCTGACAGAAGAAATGTGAACTCATGGTCACTGGCTGGTGGGTCCTACATGTTTTCAGAATTCAGAGCAGACAGTAAAACCGGAACCACCATGCAGGAACACGACACTGCTTTCTTTTTAATTCTTTTCAAATTGAAGATGACTGTTTACAACGTTTGATATATCATTCTCTAAAGTCAATAGACTGAAGCACAAAGAACTATTTATCATTTGCAATTTTCATAAAAGAAACAACACTCAGTGCTTCAGATGTGGTCAGTGAACATTGATAAAAGTAACTGCACATATCACTTGGTTACAAGAACATACTCACGTAATATATATATATATATATATATATATATATGTGTGTGTGTGTGTGTGTGTGTGTGTGTGTGTGTGTGTGTGTGTGTGTGTGTGTGTGTGTGTGTGTGTGTGTGTGTGTGTGTGTGTGTGTTACGACTTCAGAATGGAAGATACGATCACAACATCCTCATTATTAGTGAACATGGATATGAAGATATTCATTTTCGATAAATGGTTCTCATATTCGATGATTTATCATGATGATTTCCTTGAATTATCATATTTCACTTGATTCACACGTGTAATAAATACTATGTAGTTGACCTTTTTCAAATTGGTTGGTTTTTGTTGTTTTTATTTGTTGTTCTTGAGTTTTGTTTTTCTTTTCGATTTATTGATTTGGTTGATTTCTATCCGGTTTGGTTGTGTTCGCCAAGACATTTGAATAGAAAAAGAGAAGAAAAA
>NC_134876.1:580183-587683 GCF_041734735.1 Babylonia areolata | reverse complement strand
TATGGTAATTCCAACCTGAGTGCACTCTGCCGGTGTAAAGACTCCTCACACCTTCCGTCTACACGCTGAATTGGTAATATTTGTCGAGGTTTGCTCTCTCTCCCCCAACCCTCCAAAGCTGTTCTCTCTGCGTCTGTGTCTAACTCTGTCTCTGTCTCTGCCTGTCTGTCTGTCTCTTTCTCACCGGAGCTGACCAGTACTCCATGCTGGCTTGTATTTATGGCTGTTGCTATGATTCGTACTGTCTTCTTCTTCTTCTTCTTCTTCTTCTTCTTCCATGTTTCTTGAATTGGTGATACATGTCAGTGTGCCTTTCTCTCCCACAACACCTGTCTGCACGCTGAATTGGTGATGCATGTCCGTGTGCCTTTCTCTCCCACAACATACCTCTGCACGCTGAATTGGTGATGCATGTCAGTGTGCCTTTCTCTCCCACAACATCCCTCTGCACGCTGAATTGGTGATGCATGTCAGTGTGCCTTTCTCTCTCACAACATTCCTCTGCACGCTGAATTGGTGATACATGTCAGTGTGCCTTTCTCTCCCACAACATCCCTCTGCACGCTGAATTGGTGATACATGTCCGTGTACCTTTCTCTCCCACAACATACCTCTGCACGCTGAATTGGGGATACATGTCCGTGTGCCTTTCTCTCCCACAACATCCCTCTGCACGCTGAATTGGTGATACATGTCCGTGTACCTTTCTCTCCCTCAACACCTGTCTGCACGCTGAATTGGTGATACATGTCAGTGTGCCTTTCTCTCCCACAACACCTGTCTGCACGCTGAATTGGTGATACATGTCAGTGTGCCTTTCTCTCCCACAACACCTGTCTGCACGCTGAATTGGTGATACATGTCAGTGTGCCTTTCTCTCCCACAACACCTGTCTGCACGCTGAATTGGTGATACATGTCAGTGTGCCTTTCTCTCCCACAACATCCCTCTGCACGCTGAATTGGTAACATTTGTCCTGTGCCTTTCTCTCCCACAACACCTGTCTGCACGCTGAATTGGTGATACATGTCAGTGTGCCTTTCTCTCCCACAACATCCCTCTGCACGCTGAATTGGTGATACATGTCAGTGTGCCTTTCCTCCCTCTCTGTGTCTGTCTCTTTCTGGTCACCATGTGACGCTAATTAGCGCACCATGCTGGCTGGTTGCAGTTAGAGCTGTAGCTAACATTTGCATCGCTGTTCTCTTCTTCTTCTTCTTTTCTTTCTTTCTTTCTGTCTTTCTTCTTCTCCTATGTTTCCTCCTCTCCCATCGTGCACTCTCAATTCTCCTTCCCTATCTAATCTCCGCTTCACCCATGGCGGATACCATTTTGGCTGTTAGTACCAATGGCAGCAATGTTGTTACTGGTGTTGAGAAACGTGTTACCATCGACTGGGTCAAGATGTTAGACTCAATCATGACGGAATCTGACAGACGTGCCTCCCGGAGACGACACAGACCTGATCAAACAGTCATGTGTCAAACAGCCTGCTCCCTCTCCTCTGTCATGCTGGGAGAAAGACATAACTTCTACTGAAATTGGTAAATTCATCAAATCTGGAAAGTGTGTATAACCCATTATTGTCTGGAACACACATTTTGATTCACTTAAGATCGATTTCTTCGATTGACTTGACTGAAATGAAGTTCAACATGTGACTGTTGCTGATGAGTTGTCCAGATCCCAAACGGTTTACGTAAGTTTTATTTACCTATTCTCTATACTGAAGATACCTCATCTAAGTTCAGAAGACTCAGGGATTTTCACCGACAAAAACGTAGCTTAGGAAAACAAGAAACACACATGAAGTGGGGGAATGAAAGATGCTTTTTTTCACAAAAAGTCAAATGCACACAAGCTGAGGAAACTAGCCAGCGAATGGAGTTAATATTGATTTCCCACTACTCTGCCAGCACTGGACATTCCATCTCTTCCCATCCACAGCTTTCTAACCCGCTGCTTACACTCTCTCTTCTTCTTTTTCACGTATCCATCTCATTTCTTTTGCACACACCCAGGTAACGTTGTACTATAGAGATGGCACGTGCACATGTGCACTCATACTCGCACACACACTCACACATACACACATGTGCTATACTGTTGATACCGCTGATGATGGTCAAAATAACAGCAGAAACAGCTAAGATAAATGAAATAGACAACAGCTAATATAAATGAAATAGCCAACAGCTAATATAAATGAAATAGACAACAGCTAAGATAAATGAAACAGACAACAGCTAAGATAAATGAAATAGACAACAGCTAAGATAATGAAATAGACAACAGCTAAGATAATGAAATAGACAACAGCTAAGATAATGAAATAGACAACAGCTAAGATAATGAAATAGACAACAGCTAAGATAAATGAAATAGACAACAGCTAAGATAAATGAAATAGACAACAGCTAAGATAAATGAAATAGATACATACTGACAGCCCACAGACTGGAGAATTTCTTACAAAGTTACAGATCCTCATGTGACTGTTTCTAGTTTGACATTTTTTCTGGTCCGTATAATTATTTTTCATATAATATACCCAGTCTGTATTTCATGGTTTGTATCTCTGTCTTTGTTTGTAAATATATGCCTAGTAATTATTTTCTTAGAATGATATTTCATACGTTTTTACAGAATTCTCTTTCAAGAATTTCCTTTGTCATTATTTCCACATATTGTGACTTGTACTCAAATGTGTGGGTATTTCATGACAATGTCCTTTTCTCTGTCTGTGACTGTTCCATTGACTTGACTATTTCATTTATGAACATTACCCTAGCATGTGAGCATATCTCCATTGTGTGACCATTTCCCAGTCTGTAATTAATTCCCTAACATGGACTGTTTCTCGTTGTCTATCTCACTGTTTCCACAAAAAAATGAGTTTCCCCCAGTACGCGACTGTTTTTACGATTAATTTTCCAACTTCCTGACTTTTTCACGTTTGTGACAATGTTCCTGTTTTCAGAATATAATCAGTGACAATCGATTCTTTCGTAAACAAAACATAGAAAACAATAACAATCACTGTTTACCAGAGGATATTTTTTTACGAACATTTGGGGCCTTATACACAATGCAGAATACTTTATCTCCCAAACAGGAGAAATCGCACCTGGTATAAAACCACATTGATACATGACATGAGAAACTTAGGATAAGAGGTCGTCACAACCACAAAATAAAATTCTTGAGCATACACACAGAGTTTGTACAAAATATTTCTTAACATAGTAACTCTCTCTCTCTCTCTCTCTCTCTCTCTCTCTCTCTCTGAATAGGTATGCTGTTAGCACCTAGTCACAATCTGATCAGAACCACTCACTCGTAAGCCGAATTCAACAGTACCAGGGTCACTACAGCTTGCACTTTTGGGAATCGCCTCTCGAAGATGCACTGGGTACTCAAGAAAACCAATGAAATATCATGCCTGTTTAAAAGTCTTAAAAGGAAAAGGTGGAAATATACATGGCATATTACACTGCGGCACTAACAAGTAAATAACAAGCAAGGAACAATGAAAAGATGATTAATCAGTGGGGTGTGTATGTCTGTGTGTGTGTGTGTATAAAAATATATGTATATATATATATATATGTGTGTGTGTGTGTGTGTGTGTGTGTGTGTGTGTGTGTGTGTGTGTAAATATATATATATATATATGTGTGTGTGTGTGTGTGTAAAAATATATGTGTATATGTGTGTGTGTGCGTGTGTGTGTGTGTGTGTGTGTGTGTGTGTGTGTGTGTGGACGTATGTATATACTGCATATGTTGTTGTTTTTTCGTACAGCGCAATAGTGTAGAAAACAAGCACAGGTAACATGAACATGTATAAGTGTGTGTGTGTGTGTGTGTGTGTGTGTGTGTGTGTGTGTGTGTGTGTGTGTGTGTGTGAAGTGAGAGAGAGAGGGAGGGAATGAGAGAGAGTACTCAGCTGATAAGTGAAATAGTGAAATATCATTGCTGTTGAGTGCAAAATGTAAGGAAAAAAACAACAACAGCAACAACATATATTGATGTAACATCCATAAGCCCCATCTGAATCTTGTTTTATGCAAAATGCAAGAAAAGTCTTATATCATGAAGAAATGTAAACCCAAAAAAGTACGCCTTCTTCCTATGGTATAGGTAAGTGCTGATACCTGCATATGACAAAGCAGACAGCTGCGTCAGATGTGCTGCGAGTGTTGGTAAAATGTTGTTTTAAGGTTTCTTTTTCTTTGATTTTTAACATACTTCATGAGTATTGATTTCTGCTTGGTTGCTAGCCTAGTTGACTTTGCTTGTCTGCTTCTCCACTTGTTTATGTGTTTAACTGCTGACTCGTCCGTGTGCTTGATTGATCAGTGAACTGATTCCTTTGGTTTTTAAGTAAAATGTATTTTAAGCAAATGTATTTGTGTAAACCTGTGCACCATAGATTTGAGTTTTCTGGCCTAACAAAACTGCTTTATCCGTTTCCTTAAAACTTGTAGCTCTTAAAAACAATAAAAGCGAGCTTTAAAACCATACTCTCCCTTATATCATCTCTACAACCCCACTTCCCACAACCCCGCATTTGGGCAGCAAAAGACATCGAGATTCTCCCAGCCGTCAAAGAAGGAAAATCTACAGGTGCCTGGGTTGTATCGTATTGATCCAACTCCAGCAGAGGGCTGCTGTGGCAGAGCATGAGATGTAAGTTGTAGGAAATGACTGGGATGTTGGTAGCTCTTGATGAGCTGTGTCCATTCATGTGTAAAGGCTGTGTGTGTGAGAGAGAGAGGGGAGGGAGTGTCTGAAGAGGAGGGTGAAGGGAGGGCATTGGAGGGAAGGTATGGGTAAAGCGTGGTTCGTGTCCTTGCAGAGTTTAGAGAACATTGACACACACACACATGAGAAAGCAGATAGTAAGGTGGATAGAAAGACACACAGATGGTCAGGCCAACAGACAAAATAGACAGGCAGATAGGTAGAAAGATAGACAGATAGAAAGATAGATAGTGATACATACGCACACACACACACACACACACACACACACACACACACACACATATATATATATATGCATGTGTGTATGTATGTGTGTGTGTGTGTTTAGCAAAACAGACAGATAGACAGACACATTGACATATAGGCATAGAAATAGATGGATAGACAGACAAACACACAATTCCCACCCTGCCCCAAACATACACACAAACACACTCACGTGGCTGAACACATGCAAGCACGTTCGCACACACAGGCACACACACACACCAAAACCAAATGAAATAAATACGAAAACATACAGCCAGCAGTCTTCCTCCAAGGCAATGTAAATGTCTGGGAAAAAATCCTCCCCCTTTCTATACGACATCCCATTTCCTTGACCTGTTTAAATCTGATCTTGAAACTCGTGGATTTGCTTCCCAACATTCCTTTTATCTCCAGGCCCCCTCCTGTGCTATCGTCAACACGTCTGTCACATGCTGTGCTGTCTTACATCTTTGCTTCCTAACGTTCCTTTTATCTCCACGCCCCCTCCTGTGCTATCGTCAACACGTCTGTCACATGCTGTGCTGTCTTACATCTTTGCTTCCTAACGTTCCTTTTAGCTCCAGGCCCCCTTCTGTCCTGTGCTATCGTCAACACGTCTGTCACATGCTGTGCTGTCTTACATCTTTGCTTCCTAACGTTCCTTTTATCTCCACGCCCCCTCCTGTGCTATCGTCAACACGTCTGTCACATGCTGTGCTGTCTTAAATCGTTGCTTCCTAACGTTCCTTTTATCTCCACGCCCCCTCCTGTGCTATCGTCAACACGTCTGTCACATGCTGTGCTGTCTTAAATCTTTGCTTCCTAACGTTCCTTTTATCTCCACGCCCCCTTCTGTCCTGTGCTATCGTCAACACGTCTGTCACATGCTGTGCTGTCTTAAATCTGTGATTTTTACCTGTCCTTGCCTGACTAACGATGTATGTGTTTGTGCATCTGTAAATGTGTGTGCATTTGCCTTTGTCGGAACATTATCAGAATACTTTTCTGGTATTTCTCTTTCTTCTTCCTTTTAAGTGATACAAAGCACTTTAAAGGATTTCTTATAGATTTGAAATAAGAACTTGTATTGTGGTGATAACAGATAGGTTGACCAATGGACAAAAAGATAGAGAAGTAAACAGAAAGATAGAAAGATAGACAAAACAATAAATAGATAAATAGACATGTATTACTGTCAATAACATTTTCCCAATGAGTTGTGCATTGGTGTAAAAATGTTTTCAACCTTACAGAAAAAATAATTGTGAATATTTATAGGAATATGAGAAGGAAACACTGATATAAAATAACTGTCGTCATGTTCGTCATTATTTTCATCATCGTCATCAAAACTTTGCATTTATTTCTAACTACATTGTATGCATACATTATTTCTTTCATTGCAAACAAAAATAATATCCTCACGAATGGAAAAGACCTATAAACTAAAAAAATAAATAAATAAATAAATAAATTAAAAAATCCTGCTGTATCAAACGAATCCAGCTGACAGAGAAGACCAGCCGGCCAGACGAAGGTGGTCAATGTATTGATGTCAGTGCACTGAGGAAGAAAACTATGGCGGTTTAATGGCCCGAGTTTGAAACCCGCCAGCTCTTAAATCTGTATCGGTTGCTGCTCACACAGAACGAGTGCTGGCTGTGTGGGCGCTGTTTTGATGTCACAGGAGAGACTGGTTCATCGTGGCCATAACCTGGGTAGTGTAGTGGTCAGAGGATCGCGTACAGTGTGGCATGGGGTGGGAGACATCCCGTGCTGTTACCAGCTGTGTGCATGACCTGGCAAACTGGGGGACTCCAAATACTTCCACATCTCGGTCAGATCATGTTCAGTTGTTTTTTGTTGTTGTTGTTGTTTTTGGTTTTTTTTTGGTTTTTTTGTTTTTCTTCTTCTCCCTTTTTCAGTGGTGACGAGTGGTAACTGACAGTGGCAACAGTGGTGACAACAGCTGTAGAGTGGTGGCAGTTGTAGTTGACGTGATGGTGGTTGTGATAGCTGTGATGGTTGTAGCAACACCACAAAAGGCGAAATAATATGAAATGTTGTATCATTGCAATTTACAATTGTTGTGATGAAACAGTGCTAAATGAAATATATGATCTCTTGTAAACAACGTCAGTCAAGCCATCAGTTCCATCAGCAGGCATCCTGATGAGAAAGGACATCTTTCGTAGCTTCTTGTGTTTTGTCAAGACTTAACTGCTGCCCATCATTCATGGACTGGGCTTCTTTGTGATAAAACCGTTACAAAACGAACTGCTCCCTTCCACATGGTAAGCTTTCCAACCTTCCTCTCGCCTGCCTACCTTCAAACTTTGGAGAAAAACGCATTGGTTGCCAGCATGACGTATTTCCTCCAGAAGTCAAGCAGTTTTTAAATCATTACAATCAATTCTGCATGTCTGTTCCACAATGTTGTTCTGCCTCCACTGTGTTATCAAAACGACACAGCATAAACAGT
>NC_134876.1:567683-577683 GCF_041734735.1 Babylonia areolata | reverse complement strand
GCTGAACTGGTAACATTTGTCCTGTGCCTTTCCTCCCTCTCTGTGTCTGTCTCTCTTTCACGTCACCATGTGACGCTAATTAGTGCACCATGCTGGCTGGTTGCAGTTAGAGCTGTAGCTAACATTTGCATCGCTTTTCTCTTCTTCTTCTTCTTTTCTTTCTTTCTTTCTGTCTTTCTTCTTCTCCTATGTTTCCTCATCTCCCATCGTGCACTCTCAATTCTCCTTCCCTATCTAATCTCCGCTTCACCCATGGCGGATACCATTTTGGCTGTTAGTACCAATGGCAGCAATGTTGTTACTGGTGTTGAGAAACGTGTTACCATCGACTGGGTCAAGATGTTAGACTCAATCAAGACGGAATCTGACAGACGTGCCTCCCGGAGACGACACAGACCTGATCAAACAGTCATGTGTCAAACAGCCTGCTCCCTCTCCTCTGTCATGCTGGGAGATAGGCAACTTTGATTCATTTTGGTAAATTGATCAAACTTAGAAAGTGTGCATAACTTGTCCTTGTCTGGAGTACAAGTTTTGATCTGCTTGAGTTCAATTCCTTAGTTTGGCATGGTTGATTTGAAGTTATGGCTTAACTAGTTTAAGTTTGGCATGGTGGATTTGAAGTTATGGTTTAACTAGTTTTAGTTTGGCATGGTGGATTTGAAGTTATGGTTTAACTAGTTTTAGTTTGGCATGGTGGATTTGAAGTTATGGTTTAACTAGTTTTAGTTTGGCATGGTGGATTTGAAGTTATGGTTTAACTAGTTTTAGTTTGGCATGGTGGATTTGAAGTTATGGTTTAACTAGTTTAACTAATTGTTGTTTTATTGTTTAGATCCAAATATTATTACGTAAGTTTAATTCACCCATACTATGTACTTAAGATATGTTACATGCGTTCAGAAGTCCCGCGGATTTTCTTTGAAAAAAAAAGATAGTTCTGGAGACCGGCAACGAGCAACAGGAAATGGCGGGTAGTGAAGGATGCTATTGTCTGTGCCGCAGATATATGTCATACGCACACATCGCAACGTGCGGAGACCGGCCAGCGAATGAAGTTATTATCGATTTCCCACTACTCCGCCCAAACAGGACATTTCATCTCCCTCTAACCTCACCTTCCTTACCCGCTCCTTTCGCCCTCCCTTCTTCACGTCTCCATCTCGGTTTTTAGGGGGCTGGGGGGGTGAGGAGAGGGGGTTGCACACACCCAATTCCCTCACAACGAGGTTTACATGCCTGGAGATACGGTGTGTAACAGTCGGCACGTACCCACACACACACGTGCGCGCACGTCCTCCGCTGCTGATACCACTGATAACAGTTAAGATAAATGAACTGGTCACATACTGAGGAAATGGTCACAGACTATACAAATAGTCACAAGGCTACAGACTCATGTGTTTCTGGTCTGTGACTTATTTTCCGGCCTGTATGTATCTGTCATCTGTAACTATATACTAGGCTGTACTTCCTGCTCTGAATCTGTCATTGTCGGTAATTATTCTGGTCTGTTTCCCTGGTCTGTACTTTTGTTTTGTGTATCTATGTGCCCATCAACAACGAAACAACAACAACAACAAAATAATAATGATAATGATAATAATAATAATAATAATAATAATAATAATGGATACTTTTCGAGTGCTTTTCTCCATTAAAGGAAGACCCTCAAAGCGCTTTACAATAAACATTTAACACATACACGCACACGCAATAACGTACAAAAAGAAGAAAAAAATTAGGCTTCGACGCACAAAAGCATAAAACAGATTCAAAGACAACGTATGACATCACGTAATAACACACACACACACACACACACACACACACACACACACACACACACAGAGAGAGAGAGAGAGAGAGAGAGAGAGAGAGAGAGAGAGAGAGAGAGAGTTTGCATGGTTTATAACTGAAAATCATTCTGTAACTATCTCCATACCATGCAACTCTTTTCTATGTGACAGTTTTCTTTTACTGTAGGTATTTCATAAGTTCTGAAGAAAATCTTTTGTCATTATTTCTCTAGCTTTTTACTTTTACCTATCTATTGACAATTTCTTTTTCACTTTTTCTCAGTTTCCCTGGACCATATCCCATTTTTGTGACTGACTATTTCATTAATCTTAGCCGTTACTTTGACCACCATCAGAACTTACCCCAGTATGTGAACATTTCCCTGATATATGACTATTTCCTAGTCTATGATAAATTCCTCTTGCCTAAGACTGTTTCCCTTATTAAAACAGACTATTTCTTCTAAGACTGTTTCCCTTATTAAAACGGACTATTTCTTCCAAGACTGTTTCCCTTATTAAAACGGACTATTTCTTCTAAGACTGTTTCCCTTATTAAAACGGACTATTTCTTCTAAGACTGTTTCCCTTATTAAAACGGACTATTTCTTCCAAGACTGTTTCCCTTATTAAAACGGACTATTTCTTCTAAGACTGTTTCCCTTATTAAAACGGACTATTTCTTCTAAGACTGTTTCCCTTATTAAAACGGTCTATTTCTTCTAGTCTTTCCTCGGTCAGTGTCTTATATCACCGTAACTTTGAACATCACTAGCAGCAAAAAGCGTGCGCCTGTGCATTCTTGCTTGCATGTATGTATGTTTGCGTATGTGTGCGCGTGCGTGCGTGTGTGTGTGCGCGCGCGTGTGTGTGTCTGTGTGCGCGCGCGCGTGTATGTGTATGTGCGCTGATTATGTTGTACACTGAATCCTCCGGCATGTAAATGTTATCATGAGAAAATTGGATGTGTGTGTAAAATGCGATGGAGATGTGAGGAAGAAGACAGAGGGGAGGGAGATGGAATGTCCATTGTAAGGAGGGGAGGGAGATGGAATGTCCAATGTAAGGATGGGTTAGGAAAGTGAGGAGGGGAGGGAGATGGAATGTCCAATGTAAGGAGGGGAGGGAGATGGAATGTCCAATGTAAGGAGGGGAGGGAGATGGAATGTCCAATGTAAGGAGGGAGGGAGATGGAATGTCCAATGTAAGGAGGGGAGGGAGATGGAATGTCCAATGTAAGGAGGAGTGAGGAGGGGAGGGAGATGGAATGTCCAATGTAAGGAGGGGAGGGAGATGGAATGTCCAATGTAAGGAGGGGGTTAGGAAAGTGAGGAGGGGAGGGAGATGGAATGTCCAATGTAAGGAGGGGAGGGAGATGGAATGTCCAATGTAAGGAATGGGTTAGGAAAGTGAGGAGGGGAGGGAGATGGAATGTCCAATGTAAGGATGGGTTAGGAAAGTGAGGAGGGGAGGGAGATGGAATGTCCAATGTAAGGAGGGGAGGGAGATGGAATGTCCAATGTAAGGAGGGGGTTAGGAAAGTGAGGAGGGGAGGGAGATGGAATGTCCAATGTAAGGAGTGGGTTAGGAAAGTGAGGAGGGGAGGGAGATGGAATGTCCAATGTAAGGAGGGGGTTAGGAAAGTGAGGAGGGGAGGGAGATGGAATGTCCAATGTAAGGAGAGGGTTATGAAAGTGAGGAGGGGAGGGAGATGGAATGTCCAATGTAAAGAGAGGGTTATGAAAGTGAGGAGGGGAGGGAGATGGAATGTCCATTGTAAGGAGCGGGTTAGGAAAGTGAGGAGGGGAGGGAGATGGAATGTCCAATGTAAGGAGCGGGTTAGGAAAGTGAGGAGGGGAGGGAGATGGAATGTCCAATGTAAGGAGGGGAGGGAGATGGAATGTCCAATGTAAGGAGGGGAGGGAGATGGAATGTCCAATGTAAGGAGGGGAGGGAGATGGAATGTCCAATGTAAGGAGAGGGTTAGGAAAGTGAGGAGGGGAGGGAGATGGAATGTCCAATGTAAGGAGCGGGTTAGGAAAGTGAGGAGGGGAGGGAGATGGAATGTCCAATGTTGGCACAGTAGTGACGATCGATACGAACTTCATTGGCTGCCTGGTTTCCTCGAGATGCGATGTGTGCTTTTGACTTTTTGTGGCTCAGCAGAAAGTATTTGTCATTCCTGTATTCCCCCCCCCCTCCCCCAACCCCTCCCCTACCCGTAGTTCCGTTCATGTTCCGTGTGTATGACTGTTTCCATCGTCTTTGACTGTTTTGCCTTGTCAAAGAATGTTTTTTGAGATTTCCTAAATGAGACTGAGTATCATTGTAGAATAAGAGAGGTTAATAAGAATTTGGTGAACTTTGGTCCATTCCGAAATCGGATGATGCCATAGAAAAATACATTAATGAAATGACTAGTTAAACCACAACTTTGATTCAGTTAAGTAAAACAGAGAAAGAAACTTTAGCATATTGAGAACTGTCCCAGATTAGAAAAAGTTTGTTTGTTTTTTTTAAAACTTGCCACTTTTTATGAATTAACCTATCTACATTGTATCTTTTCCCCAGTATGACTAGAAGCAGGTTTAACCCCTTCAATCCACATTGTATCTTTTCCCCAGTATGACTAGAAGCAGGTTTAACCCCTTCAGTCATGTTTGGTGTTTGACTGTTCCACTCGTCGTCTTCAGAGAGACAATGCTGTAAGATTCCATCTTGATGGAGTCTACCGTCTTGACCCAGTCGATACTAACATGTTTTTTCAACACTGGTAATTACATTGTTGCAGCAAGTACTGTCAGGCAAAACGGTATCTCCTGTGGGTTAAGCGCTATACCGAGAGGCAGAATTGGGACTGTAAGAGAGAGAGAGAGAAGGGAAAAGAAAGAGAGAGAGAAGGGAAAAGAAAGAGAGGAGAAGGAAGAGAAGAAGTGGAGCGGAAGAAAAAGAAGAAGACCACCACCAGCAACATCAATAGCAACAACAACAAAAATAACAAGAACAATAAGAACAATAAAGACATACGAAAGACAGTAATACGGTAATAATAGTACAACTATGATCAACACAGAGAGAGAGAGAGAGAGAGAGAGAGAGAGAGAGAAGATGCATTAAGAGCGCAAGAGAGAAAGAGAGACTGGGACGGAGACACAGATAAAAAGAGATGGGCGGGGCGGAGAGAGAGAGACAGCCAGAGAGAGAGAGAGAGCAATCTTCAACGAATATTACCAATTCAGCGAGTAGGGGAAAGCTAGGAGGTATTCGTTACATGATCAGAGTGCAGGTCAGATGTGAATTTCCATAGAAAACTACTGAAAGAAGCTGGAGATTTGTGCATCCGTTACTGTCCTGCATGCAAAACACTCAGTTGTGCGTTACTGCTAAATCGTTCTCAGACTCTCCTCATATGTCCCTTTTACTGTACATCGTTTCTCTGTCTCCCACCTCTTTCTCTCCCTCTCTGAGTGTATGCATGTATGCATGCATGTATGCGTGTGTGTGTGTGTGTGTGTGCACGTGCACACATCTGAGCAGTTAAAACGAAGCTGCCAGTTAAAACACGTGTGGTCATGTTCCTAAAAAAAAAAAAAAGAAGAAAGAGAAGGAAACCAAGAAACCTGTGACAGAACCTCATCATAAAATGTTTACACTTTCACATCTGCATTGCCTTGCATTTCTTTCTATCCTTCCACTAGTTCTCAATTCTCCCCTTCCCTTTTCGGAAAATATCCTTTTCTTTTTTATCAGATGATTGGATTGCTCAAGCTCCATGGACAGTATATATGGGAATGGAAGTGTCAGGCATTACATATGGTATAATCTTATTCAGAGAAATCCTGAAACTGACGCATGCCATAGATGCTGTGGAAGGAACACTTTTCTTTTCAATGCAATATAGCGGAACAAAATTCAGCACGTATCAGCATTGACTTACCAGTGAGTTCTCTCCACTTGGATGAAATTGAGTCCAAAGGGCCTCGCACAAAAGCTTGGTATGTACGTTTGAATTTATGTTTGATCTTAAAAAGTGGTCAGGTTGTAACATTATGCAAACAGTCTATATACATCATTTGGCTAACTACACGTGACGTCACCTCATTCCGTCCAAAATGCAACAACTTTGCCACCGCCACTCTGCCCGTTTTATGTCCAGGACGAATGGATCTCTTCACCGGCATCAAAACAGCCAGAACTGCTCGCACTTTCCACGTGACCAGCATAGAGACTGAATTTAAGAGCTGGCGGGTTTGAAACCTGGGCCATTAAACCACCGTTGTTTCTTCCTCAGTGCACTGACATCAGCGTGCTGACCACCGTCGTCTGACCGGCTGGTCTTTACTGTGTGCTGCTTGATGTGGCTCGCTGCTTGCTGTATAGACTGTTCCTGTGAAGTGGCCCACGAACTTCGTTTTAATCAGAGGAAGTAAAGATAAGTTGATATGATTGATATTTACTGATATAATGATCACGAGAAGGACAACAACAACAACAACAGCAACAACAAGAAACAGTTGCACATCGGGAAGTAGACACAGACCAGGGAACTGACCATATTGGGGAACAAATCACAGACTTTTGAAATTGCTACATTCAACACTGGGTGTTGAGTCATTGAACGTGAAGAGTGCACAGTCCCACCAGAGAAAAGAAGTGCTCTTTCAGTGTCCACACACCCCACAGTGCCCTGATCACGGTCATTCTCTGTCGCTGGGGAAAATGACAGACATGGGGAATGCACTGAACACAGAAACAGACCAGGGAACCAAGATCAAACTTTGAAAATAGTAAATTTCTTGAGAAGTAGACACACAGACTAGTGTGAGAAGTGGACACACAGACTAGAAAAAATCACACTTGGAAAATGGTTACACAATAGTAAAATACATACAACCCAGGGAACTAATAACAAAAAAGAGAAATTGTCACAAACTATGGAAACAGTCACAAACCAGGGAAGTGCTCACAAACAGAAAGCAGATCTTGAACCCCCCCCCCCCCCCCTTGAAAAAAGAACACTTTAGAAATGGAGGCTTGATGTTCAGTTATTGAACTCAGAAAGTACACCCCGACTGGAGCAAAAAGTGTTCCACTGGGGTGCACATTCACCCCAAAGGTGCGTGACCACTGTCTCAGTTATGGTTTACAGGTTTACAACGTGATCACAACAGACGAAGTATACCAAACCGCTTCATTGTAAAGCACGAATTAACAGAACGTCCTGACTTGTCAGCCATCGTGTCAAGAATCCCCGTTTTGCGTCATGCCCTTGACGTAAACAGTATTACGAGATTTCAGATTACGTCACAGTCTGCCCCACCCCTTGCTTCCTCTCTTCCTTCTCCTCGTCCTCTTCCTCACTCTCCCTTCTCCCCTCTTCCTCTCTTCCTTCTCCTCTCCCTTCTCCCCTCTTCCTCTCTTCCTTCTCCTCTTCCTCTTCCTCACTCTCCCTTCTCCCCTCTTCCTCTCTTCCTTCTCCCCTCTTCCTCACTCTCCCTTCTCCCCTCTTCCTCTCTTCCTTCTCCTCTCCCTTCTCCCCTCTTCCTCTCTTCCTTCTCCTCGTCCTCTTCCACACTCTCCCTTCTCCCCTCTTTCTCTCTTCCTTCTCCTCGTCCTCTTCCTCACTCTCCCCTCTTCCTCGCTTCCTTCTCCTCGTCCTCTTCCTCACTCTCCCTTCTCCCCTCTTCCTCTCTTCCTTCTCCTCGTCCTCTTCCTCACTCTCCTTCTCCCCTCTTCCTCTCTTCCTTCTCCTCGTCCTCTTCCTCACTCTCCTTCTCCCTCTCTTCCTTCTCCTCGTCCTCTTCCTCACTCTCCTTCTCCCCTCTTCCTCTCTTCCTTCTCCTCGTCCTCTTCCTCACTCTCCTTCTCCCCTCTTTCTCTCTTCCTTCTCCTCGTCCTCTTCCTCACTCTCCTTCTCCCCTCTTCCTCTCTTCCTTCTCCTCGTCCTCTTCCTCACTCTCCTTCTCCCCTCTTCCTCTCTTCCTTCTCCTCGTCCTCTTCCACACTCTCCCTTCTCCCCTCTTCCTCTCTTCCTTCTCCTCGTCCTCTTCCTCACTCTCCTTCTCCCCTCTTTCTCTCTTCCTTCTCCTCGTCCTCTTCCTCACTCTCCTTCTCCCCTCTTTCTCTCTTCCTTCTCCTCGTCCTCTTCCACACTCTCCCTTCTCCCCTCTTTCTCTCTTCCTTCTCCTCGTCCTCTTCCTCACTCTCCTTCTCCCCTCTTTCTCTCTTCATATCCCCCGTGTCATTTCTTGAGCACATCCAATTTCCTCACTGTAGGGTTTACACGCCCTAAGGTTAGGATCCAGTTTGCAGTTTTGTGGTGTGCTAAAACACTGTCTTTTTTCTTGTCTTTTTTTTTTTAAACATTCACTCTTTTAACATTTTATCCATGTCTCTGTCTGTCAGTCTGTCTGCTGTTTGTCTGTCTGTCTTCCACGCCCTCCCCCCCCCCCCTCTCTCTCTCTCTCTCTCTCTCTCCTCTCATACGACTGACCTTCAGAGTTCAGATGTTTTTGCCGCAGGTCATTGTAAAGGACACAATTGTTTATAAAATGGTTTTCATCTTCGATTACATTACAACGTTTACATGCGTAATTTGAATTACATTTGAATGTTCTTCTAAAAAATGATCCATATATTGGGAGCAAACCAAGCCGTAATTTTACTAAACAGTCCCTAAAACACTTTTTATCCACATATTCAAAATATTGCTCACACTGAAAACCAGTTTTAAACAGTCTGTAGTTATGATATATATCTTTAGACATTACTGACTCGTCCCACTCCTGCATAAATATATCTTAAACATAAACATCTGAACTCTGAAGGTCAGTCGTATGTTCACTTGATGAAGAATGGTTCTGTTTACAGTATTCGTAAACTATGCATTTATATATTTAATGCCCTGAAGATACGATAGGAATTCTGTGACAACAATGATGAAAGTTAGAATTAATTTACTATGGACGAGAAGCACTTTTCTTCTACAGGTTAAGTTAGTACGTATTTTACATTTTGTTGTGGCTGAGTGATCACCATATTGTGTACTTTTGACCTCTTTCTAGGGGCCGGAGGCCTGGAGATTAAAGTTTTGTTCTTGTTTTGTTGTTCTCTCTCTCTCTCTCTCTCTCTCTCTCTCTCTCTCTCTCTCTCTCTCTCTCTCTGTCATTTTCACTAAATGACTGCATGCTATCCTTTGTTGTATAGTTGTACGCGTACGCGCGCGTCTGTGTGTGTATGTGTGTGTTTGTGCCTATGTGCTTGTGTCTGTGTTAGTGTGCCTATGGCAGCGACTGTGTGTCTGTGTCTTTGTGTATGTGCATGTGCCTGTGGATATGAGAGAGACAAAATTTTATATATATATATGTGTGTGTGTGTGTGTGTGTGTGTGTGTGTGTGTGTGTGTGTGTGTGTCTGTCTGTCTGTCTGTCTGTCTGTGTCTCTGTGTGTGGATGCCTCCGTGTGAGCACGCAAAAATTCCTCTGTGTGTGTGTGTGTGTGTGTGTGTGTGTGTGTGTGTGTGTGTGTGTGTGTGTGTGAGTGCGTGTGAATGCACTTGCCCGACCATGCTTGAGTCAGGGCCGATGTGTCGTTTGTCTGTGTGCATTTGTCCATCAGTAACAGTGTGTGTGTGTGTGTGTGTGTGTGTATGTGTGTGTGCGTGTGTGTGTGTGTGTGTGTGTGTGTGTGTGTGTGTGTGTGTGTTTGTGCCTATGTGCTTGTGTCTGTGTTAGTGTGCCTATGGCAGCGACTGTGTGTCTGTGTCTCTGTGTATGTGCATGTGCCTGTGGATATGAAAGAGACAAAATTTTATATATATATATGTGTGTGTGTGTGTGTGTGTGTGTGTGTATGTGTGTGTGTGTGTGTGTGTCTGTCTGTCTGTCTGTCTGTGTCTCTGTGTGTGGATGCCTCCGTGTGAGCACGCAAAAATTCCTCTGTGTGTGTGTGTGTGTGTGTGTGTGTGTGTGTGTGTGTGTGTGTGTGTGTGTGAGTGCGTGTGAATGCACTTGCCCGACCATGCTTGAGTCAGGGCCGATGTGTTGTTTGTCTGTGTGCATTTGTCCATCAGTAACAGTGTGTGTGTGTGTGTGTGTGTGTGTGTGTATGTGTGTGTGTGTGTGTGTGTGTGTGTGTGTGTGTGTGTGTGTGTGTGTGTGTGTGTGCGTGTGTGTGTTTTGCTGTCTTTTTCCTCCTCGCTT
>NC_134876.1:550183-555183 GCF_041734735.1 Babylonia areolata | reverse complement strand
GTTTGTGCCGACCTGCCTGTATTCTGTCCACCCCACTTCTCCAAATCCCCCTTCTAACCTCCTTCCCCTGCCTTCCTCCAGGCTGATCTACCTGTATTCTGTCCACCCTTCTCCAAATCCCCCTTCTAACCTCCTTCCCCTGCCTGCTGATCTACCTGTATTCTATCCACCCTTCTCCAAATCCCCCTTCTAACCTCCTTCCTCTGCCTTCCTCCAGGCCGATCTACCTGTATTCTGTCCACCCCACTTCTCCAAATCCCCCTTCTAACCTCCTTCCTCTGCCTTCCTCCAGGCCGATCTACCTGTATTCTGTCCACCCTTCTCCAAATCCCCCTTCTAACCTCCTTCCCCTGCCTGCTGATCTACCTGTATTCTGTCCACCCCACTTCTCCAAATCCCCCTTCTAACCTCCTTCCTCTGCCTTCCTCCAGGCCGATCTACCTGTATTCTATCCACCCCACTCCAAATCCCCCTTCTAACCTCCTTCCTCTGCCTTCCTCCAACGAAGTCAGTTCTTGTGCATCGCCAGTTTACTCACTGCGACTTTAATGTGCCTGCAACACTTTAGTTGTTTTTGGTTTGTTTGTTTTTCCAAATCAGATTAAAATCTTTTTTCTTTTTTCTTTTTTTTTCTTTTTTGTTTTTCTTTTTTTTCTTTTCTTTTCATTCAGATGTGTGTTTCTATTGCTGTTGACATGACTTACTTTTTGCTTCTGTGTGTGTGTGTGTGTGTGTGTGTGTGTGTGTGTGTGTGTGTGTGTGTGTGTGTGTGTGTGTGTGTGTGTGTGTGTGTGTATGTTTGTGTGTTTGCATGTGAGCGCGCGCGTGTGTGTGTGTGTGCGCGCGTGTGTGTGTGTGTGTGTGTGTGTGTTAATTTTTTTCCCCCGTTTTTACCATCTTTCTCCCGCTAGACCGCTGAATAAAGAAACAAAGGGGGAAAACCCCTTTCTGTTGAAGCACAGAATGTCAGTAACATAATCACAATTTGGAGGGGGAAACTGATTGAAACTTTTATTCTCTTGTTTTTGTTGTTGTTGTTGTTTTTGTTGTTGTTTTAATGCTGCTTTCTTCGTAGTCTCCTGCCAAAGCAGCTGCACTTCACTCCCCCCACCCCCAGGCCCCCAGCACCCCAGCACCCCAGCCCCCCAGGCCCCCAGCACCCCAGCCCCCCAGCCCCCCAGCACCCCAGGCCCCCAGCACCCCAGCACCCCAGGCCCCCAGCACCCCAGGCCCCCAGCACCCCAGCACCCCAGGCCCCCAGCACCCCAGCACCCCAGTCCCCCAGGCCCCCAGGCCCCCAGTTCCTAGAGTTGGAACCCCGGCACACCTGCAGGGCTAAAGGTGGAAATCATTATTTTTCTCAATCTCTCCCAGTGCTTGACACCCCTTGGTGAGTATACACATACAGAAGATCAAATAGGCACTTTAAAGATCCTGTAATCCATGCGCTCGTTCGGTGGGTCGTGGAAACAACGACATATCCGGCATACACACCCACGAAAACGGAGTATGGCTGCCTCTATTGCAGGGTAATAAACAAGATGTCATATACGTGAAAAACTTACATGACTGTGTATGTGTGTGTGTGTGTGTGTGTGTGTGTGTGTGTGTGTGTGTGTGTGTGTGTGTGTGTGAGTGTCTGTCTGTCTGTCTGTGTGTGTGTGTGTGTGTGTGTGTGTGTGTGTGAATGAGAGAGAAAAGGAGAGAGCGTAACAAAATCAAGCTGACCATAGATTAAGAAGAAGGAAATCTTTTATGTATTTATTAAATGCGTGTATACCCCTGAAAACGGAGTATGGCTGCCTACATGGCGGGGTAAAAACGGTCATGCACGTAAAAGCCCACTCGTGTACATACGAATGAACGTGGGAGTTGCAGCCCATGAACGAAGAAGAAGAGTATGCGTGTATATGTATCTGTATGTGTATACGTATGTTTGTATATGTATATCTTTGTATCTATTGTATGCTGATGTTTGTGTTTGTACGTGTGTGTCTGTGTGTGTGTGTTTGCTTGTGTGTGTGCGTGAGAGAGAGAGAGAGAGAGAGAGAGAGAGAGAGAGAGAGAGAGAGAGAGAGAGAGAGAACAGACAGCTGAAAACGGATTAAGAAGGAACGTTTATATGAAAATACTGTATGCGTGTATATGTATCTGTATGTGTATATGTATATGTGTATATCTCTCTATCTATATAGATATATGTATGTGTGTATATATATATATATATATATCTGTGTGTGTGTGTGTGTGTGTGTGTGTGTGTGTGTGTGTGTGTGTGTGTGTGAAGCACAAAGAGAAACAGACAAGACAGACAGACAGAGAATGTCTTCTGGTTGAATTTCTAAAAGACTGAGAAATGAAGCGAAGGAAGAGAGGAGACTCTGATCACCATGGAAAACAAACACAGAGAACACAGAATAATGCCAACCGCAAGGTCCCACCTTTGCAGACGGAACTCACAGTCAAGTCAATGATGTATGGACATAAATTTCCGACGTATGTTTGTGCATTTGGGAAGGGGCGTGCATGCGCGTGTGCGTGTGTATATATGTGTGTGTGTTTATTTGTATGCGTGGATGTGCGTGCGCGCACGTGCGTGTCTGCGTGCATTCGTGGATGCGTATATATAGATAGATAGATATAGATATATATATATATATATATATAGAGAGAGAGAGAGAGAGAGAGAGAGAGAGAGAGAGAGAGAGAGAGAGAGAGAATGTGTGTGTGTGTGTGTTTCTGTCTTTGTTGTCTTTCTTCTTTTTCTGTTTCATTATCCCTTCTCTTATGAACCCGATCAATCATTTAAACATTTGTCTTTGTGTTCCGTTCATCCCCTCCCTCTCTCCCTCCCTTCCTCCCTCTCTCTCTCTCTCTCTCTCTCTCTCTCTCTCTATATATATATATATATATATATATATATATTTCTCTCTGTCTCTCCCCCTCTCTCTCTCTTGTGTCTCTGGGTCACTCTAAACGTTTAAAAGTGCACATGCACCGGTGCTTGTTTACCACACGTCTTTGTTTATGCACGTGCATGTTTGTATTTGTGTATGTGTGTATGTATGTGTGTGTGTGTGTTTGTGTGTGTGTGTGTGTGCGCGCGCGCGCGCGCGTGCGTGTATGTGTTTTTATGTGCGAGTGTCGTATGTGTTCGTGTATGCGTGCATGTCTGTGTTTATGCACGTGTGTGTGTGTGTGTGTGTGTGTGTGTGTGTGTGTGTGTGCGTGTGTGTGTGTGTGTGTGTGTGTGCGCGCGCGCGCCCGTATGTATGTGAGAATGAGTGTGTGCATACGTGTATGTGAACCCATGTGTGTCTGTCTCTGTGAGTGTTTATGCGCGTGTGCGTGCATGTGTGCTTGTTTTTAACGATGATATTTATTCTTCTTGGTTGTTGTTGCTTTTTTTCGTTTCTTTTCTTTTCTTTTCTTTTCATTCTTCTATTTTTATCTTTGTTGATGTTGTTGTTAGCCAGCCGTTCCAAAAGCAGCAGCCCTCTCTCTCTCCAGAGTGTCATACATAATGAAGGGTCCGACCACAGGGCTCAACCCCCCCCTCCCCCTCCCCCCACACCCCCCTCGCCCTCCCGCGGCACGGTGGACTCGTCCAGCCATGCTTGCCCTGCCGTAGGTCCGCGTGGTAAATAATTCACCAGCTGTCACACGCCGTTTGGTTTCTGACTGTGGGCTTGGAATCGTCCCCTGGGAACGAACCGCTATTAGAAACTCGTTGTGCTTGAGAAACTTATAGGGGAGGTGTGTGTGTGGTGGTGGTGGGGTGGGGAGATGGTGGTGTGTGTGGTGGGTGGTGGAGGGAAAAGGGGTGTGGGTTGTGTGTGTGTGTGTGTGTGTGTGTGTGTGTGTGTGTGTGTGTGTTTGGGTTGTGTTGAGTGTGTGTGTGTGTGTGTGTGTGTGTGTGTGTGTGTGTGTGTGTGTGTGTGTGTGTGTGTGTTTCTATCTGCATGTGTGTGTGAGAGAGAGAGAGAGAGAGAGAGAGAGAGAGAGAGTTTCTATCTGCATGTCGATGACTGTGTGTGTGCGTTCGCACTGTTTGTGCACGTGAGTGTCTGTTTTTGTGTGCAAGTGCGCGTATGTGTATAGGTGTGTGAGCGAAAGTGTGTATCTGCATGGATGTATTTGTCCATGTGTGTGTGTGTGTGTTTGCGTGTGTGTGTGTGCGTGTGTGTGAGTCTGCGTGTGTGTGTGTGTGTGTGTGTGTGTGTTTGCGTGTGTGTGTGCGTGTGTGTGAGTCTGCGTGTGTGTGTGTGTGTGTGTGTGTGTGTGTGTGTTTGCGTGTGTGTGTGCGTGTGTGTGAGTCTGCGTGTGTGTGTGTGTATGTGTGTGTGTGTGTGTGTGTGTGTATGTGTGTGTGTGTGTGAGTGTGAGTGTGTGTTTGCGTGTGTGTGAGCGTGTGTGTGAGTCTGCGTGTGTGTGTGTGTGCGTGCGTATGAGTGTGACTGCATTGCGCACGCGCGCGAACTGACGAGCTGCATGCATCCATGTGTATGCATGTGTGGGTGCATGAGCCCTGTTTGAAGTAAACAGTCAGGACCGTATTACTTTCCCCTCATCCTCCAGCCTTTTCTTTCTCCCACGATCTGCCGACAGTCAACACCCCCACCCACACCCCAACCACCACCACCACCCACCACCCACCGCCCTCCTTCACCTCACCCACTCCCACCAGCCACCCGCTTCAATCTCAATTTCTCTGGCACCATCCACCTTCCTCCCCTCCCCTCCCTCCCTCCCCTCCCTCCCCTCCCACTCAACGATCTTCAGCCTTTCCAGCCTGTCATCATCAATGCTTTGCTGACCTCTGCCCCTCAAAGCTGTCATTTTTCATGCAACAAGTCCTGACTTTGTTTTTGTGTTCGTCTTTGTCAGTAACGTTTCTTCTTGTTGCGGTTTCTGATCCTTGTTTTCAATGTCTTTTTTGTTGTTGTTGTAGTTGTTGCTTTGTTTGTTTGTTTTTTGTTCTTTTATTTGTTTGATCAACC
>NC_134876.1:540183-545183 GCF_041734735.1 Babylonia areolata | reverse complement strand
GAGAGAGAGAGAGAGAGAGAGAGAATGCAATACAGTGCAGTACATCGGTACTGATCCGAACGGAAATCATGTATGCATTCAAAGGCTCGTCACTCACATAGCACACTCCCTTAGCCCACAGCTGAGTCCGACACACACATGAAGTTGACAATGACATTAAAAAAAAAATTCCCAAATATAAAACAGGAAGATGAATAAAAACATGAAAGTAATCATAATCCAGCAGGCTACTGATCGCACGGTAAAATTTAAAAAAACATGTATTTTAAGAATCACTAAGAAACACTTTGTTTGCCCAATAAGAAACACTGCTGTAAGTTTATCATTCTTAATTCTACAAAGGCCGCTCATGTAGTAAATGCACTGCATTCTTGAAAGCAATCAAAGAGGTGTGTGTTCTAATTGCATAAATACAGTAAGAAACATTCCAAAATATATTTTTAAAAATATATTAATTATCACAACACACACAATCACAACACACCACACCATAACACTGACACCACACTACACAACAACACAACACACACAGCACACATACCACATCGCATATCACACCACACTACAACACAACACAACACAGCACAACACAACACAGCACAACACAGCATGACAGCAAAACCACTGCAAAACGCCAAACAAAAACAGACCATCAGTACATCCTAAGAACGCTACCGCTCACCACAAATAAATCTCTACTTGTCCTAAAATCAACCCAAAACTAAACCAGACCCTGAACAACAACAACACAAACCTAAACCAGACCCTGAACAACAACAACACAAACCTAAACCAGACCCTGAACAACAACAACACAAAACTAAACCAGACCCTGAACAACAACAACACAAACCAAACCAGACCCTTAACAACAACAACACAAACCAAACCAGACCCTTAACAACAACAACACAAACTAAACGAGACCCTGAACAACAACAACCCAAAACTAAACCAGACCCTGAACAACAACAACCCAAACCAAACCAGACCCTTAACAACAACAACACAAACCAAACCAGACCCTGAACAACAACAACCCAAAACTAAACCAGACCCTGAACAACAACAACACAAACCAAACCAGACCCTGAACAACAACAACACAAACCAAACCAGACCCTGAACAACAACAACACAAACCTAAACCAGACCCTGAACAACAACAACACAAACCAAACCAGATCCTGACCAACAACAACACAAACCAAACCAGACCCTGAACAACAACAACACAAACCTAAACTAGACCCTGAACAACAACAACACAAACCTAAACCAAACCCTGAACAACAACAACACAAACCTAAACTAGACCCTGAACAACAACAACACAAAACTAAACCAGACCCTGAACAACAACAACACAAACCTAAACTAGACCCTGAACAACAACAACCCAAACCTAAACCAAACCCTGAACAACAACAACACAAACCAAACCAGACCCTGAACAACAACAACACAAACCTAAA
The DNA here is from genome assembly GCF_041734735.1 of Babylonia areolata. Lineage (NCBI taxonomy): Eukaryota > Metazoa > Mollusca > Gastropoda > Neogastropoda > Buccinidae > Babylonia > Babylonia areolata. The sequence continues at coordinate 543,708 of NC_134876.1, read as the reverse complement.
CTAGACCCTGAACAACAACAACAACACAAAACTAAACCAGACCCTGAACAATAACAACACAAACCTAAACTAGACCCTGAACAACAACAACCCAAACTTAAACCAAACCCTGAACAACAACAACACAAACCAAACCAGACCCTGAACAACAACAACACAAACCTAAACTAGACCCTGAACAACAACAACAACACAAAACTAAACCAGACCCTGAACAACAACAACACGAACCTAAACCAAACCCTGAACAACAACACAAACCAAACCAGACCCTGAACAACAACAACACAAACCTAAACTAGACCCTGAACAACAACAACAACACAAACCTAAACCAGACCCTGAACAACAACAACACAAACCTAAACTAGACCCTGAACAACAACAACACAAACCTAAACTAGACCCTGAACAACAACAACAACACAAACCTAAACCAAACCCTGAACAACAACAACACAAACCAAACCAGACCCTGAACAACAACAACACAAACTAAACCAAACCCTGAACAACAACAACACAAACCAAACCAGACCCTGAACAACAACAACACAAACCTAAACCAGACCCTGAACAACAACAACAACACAAACCTAAACCAGACCCTGAACAACAACAACACAAAACTAAACCAGACCCTGAACAACAACAACACAAACCTAAACCAAACCCTGAACAACAACAACACAAACCAAACCAGACCCTGAACAACAACAACACAAACCTAAACCAGACCCTGAACAACAACAACAACACAAACCTAAACCAGACCCTGAACAACAACAACACAAACCTAAACTAGACCCTGAACTACAACAACACAAACCTAAACTAGACCCTGAACAACAACAACAACACAAACCTAAACCAAACCCTGAACAACAACAACACAAACCAAACCAGACCCTGAACAACAACAACACAAACTAAACCAGACCCTGAACAACAACAACACAAACCAAACCAGACCCTGAACAACAACAACACAAACTAAACCAGACCCTGAACAACAACAACACAAACTAAACCAGACCCTGAACAACAACAACACAAACCTAAACCAGACCCTGAACAACAACAACACAAACCTAAACCAGACCCTGAACAGCAACAACACAAACCTAAACCAGACCCTGAACAACAACAACACAAACCTAAACCAGACCCTGAACAACAACAACACAAACCTAAACCAGACCCTGAACAACAACAACACAAACCTAAACCAGACCCTGAACAACAACAACACAAACCTAAACCAGACCCTGAACAACAACAACACAAACCAAACCAAACCCTGAACAACAACAACCCAAACCTAAACCAAACCCTGAACAACAACAACACAAACCTAAACCAGACCCTGAACAACAACAACACAAACCTAAACCAGACCCTGAACAACAACAACACAAAACCAAACCAGACCCTGAACAACAACAACACAAAACCAAACCAGACCCTGAACAACAACAACACAAACCAAACCAGACCCTGAACAACAACAACACAAACCTAAACCAGACCCTGAACAACAACAACACAAAACTAAACCAGACCCTGAACAACAACAACACAAACCTAAACCAGACCCTGAACAACAACAACACAAAACTAAACCAGACCCTGAACAACAACAACCCAAACCAAACCAGACCCTGAACACCAACAACACAAACCTAAACCAGACCCTGAACACCAACAACACAAACCTAAACCAGACCCTGAACACCAACAACACAAACCTAAACCAGACCCTGAACACCAACAACACAAACCTAAACCAGACCCTGAACAACAACAACACAAACCTAAACCAGACCCTGAACACCAACAACACAAACCTAAACCAGACCCTGAACAACAACAACACAAACCTAAACCAGACCCTGAACACCAACAACACAAACCTAAACCAGACCCTGAACAACAACAACACAAACCAAACCAGACCCTGAACACCAACAACACAAACCTAAACCAGACCCTGAACAACAACAACACAAACCTAAACCAGACCCTGAACACCAACAACACAAACCTAAACCAGACCCTGAACAACAACAACACAAAACCAAACCAGACCCTGAACAACAACAACACAAAACCAAACCAGACCCTGAACAACAACAACACAAAACCAAACCAGACCCTGAACAACAACAACACAAACCTAAACCAGACCCTGAACAACAACAACACAAAACCAAACCAGACCCTGAACAACAACAACACAAAACCAAACCAGACCCTGAACAACAACAACACAAAACCAAACCAGACCCTGAACAACAACAACACAAAACCAAACCAGACCCTGAACAACAACAACACAAACTAAACCAGACCCTGAACACCAACAACACAAACCAAACCAGACCCTGAACACCAACAACACAAACCTAAACCAGACCGTGAACACCAACAACACAAACCAAACCAGACCCTGAACACCAACAACACAAAACCAAACCAGACCCTGAACAACAACAACACAAAACCAAACCAGACCCTGAACAACAACAACACAAACCAAACCAGACCCTGAACAACAACAACACAAACCTAAACCAGACCCTGAACACCAACAACACAAACCAAACCAGACCCTGAACACCAACAACACAAACCAAACCAGACCCTGAACAACAACAACACAAACCAGACCCTGAACACCAACAACACAAACTAAACCAGACCCTGAACACCAACAACACAAACCAAACCAGACCCTGAACACCAACAACACAAACCAAACCAGACCCTGAACAACAACAACACAAACCAGACCCTGAACACCAACAACACAAACCAAACCAGACCCTGAACAACAACAACACAAACCAGACCCTGAACACCAACAACACAAACCAAACCAGACCCTGAACACCAACAACACAAACCAAACCAGACCCTGAACAACAACAACACAAACCAGACCCTGAACACCAACAACACAAACCAAACCAGACCCTGAACAACAACAACACAAACCAGACCCTGAACACCAACAACACAAACCAAACCAGACCCTGAACACCAACAACACAAACCAAACCAGACCCTGAACAGCAACAACACAAACCAAACCAGACCCTGAACAACACAACCCAAACCAGACCCTGAACACCAACAACACAAACTAAACCAGACCCTGAACAACAACAACACAAACCAGACCCTGAACAGCAACAACACAAACTAAACCAGACCCTGAACAACAACAACACAAACCGAAACCAGACCCTGAACAACACAAACCAAACCAGACCCTGAACAGCAACAACACAAACCAAACCAGACCCTGAACAACAACAACACAAACTAAACCAGACCCTGAACACCAACAACACAAACCAAACCAGACCCTGAACACCAACAACACAAACTAAACCAGACCCTGAACAACACAACCCAAACCAGACCCTGAACACCAACAACACAAACCAGACCCTGAACAGCAACAACACAAACCAAACCAGACCCTGAACAACAACAACACAAACTAAACCAGACCCTGAA
>NC_134876.1:532683-535183 GCF_041734735.1 Babylonia areolata | reverse complement strand
GTTCCATCCCGCTGCATGCCTGTTGTTTTGGTTTTCGTGGGGGTTTTTTGTTTGTTTGATTGTTTGGTTGTTGTTTTTTCTCCCCAGCTTATTTTGTATATCATACCTAATACACAGCACTTTTCAACGATATTTTTAATCTTATTTTTTCTCTTCATGATTCCTGTACTGGATACAGCACCAAGCACAAGGGAGTCTTGAAGGCTTTGCCTCTTGTTGTTGTCTCTTTGTTGTTGATGTTTTGTTTGTTTTCTTGTTGTTGTTTTTAGTTAACAGCTGATTTTTCAATACAGTACAACACAGTTCAGTTCAGTTCAACTACTCTAGGAGGCGTCACTGCGTTCGGACAAATCCTTATACGCTGCACCACATCTGCTAAGCAAACAAATAGAAATGAATATAAAACATAATTATCGTAAACACCGTGTATCCACCCACCCTACCATACCCAATTTTCTGCGCGTGTATAAATAAGAATCACGGTGAGAATTAGGACATGCAGTTATCTGTTCGTTGCCTTGTTTCTTTTCTTTCTTATCAAACAACTTCTCTCTCTCTGTGTGTGTGTGTGTGTGTGTGTGTGTGTGTGTGTGTGTGTGCGTGCGTGTGCCTACACTGTTTGCAAGGCGATTAATACATTCACTGGCTTTAGTCCAGTCATTTTCACTATATTATTGCTGGCCTGGTCTCTGCTTCGTTTGCTTTGGTATTCGGAATGGTTTGCGCACGTGCTCTGTGTGTGTGTGTGTGTGCCTCAAACAGTGATTTGGAGAAAAACAGGGGCACCAATGAAAGAGAGATGTTGCGAACAAAAGGCCGTCAGGTACCTCCAGGTCAGAATGTTTTTGGTTTGGTTTATTGTTGTCTGTTTTTGCTTTGTTTTGTTTTTTTACCAGGGCGAATGCCACAATGACCTTTCACAGGTAAATACTACATGAGCTGCTGGCTGAAGAGCTGTCAGTAACTACAGTGTTTCTGATCCAGTCTTACCAAAGTGGTTCTGTATCCAGTCTTACCAAAGGATCAAAGTAGGATCTCACTCTTCAAAGGAGATATACCCTGGTGGATTGAGAAACTGCGTTCATGGGTGTTGTTTTTGGTTTGGTTTTGTGGTCTGGTTTCTTTGAGGTTTTTTTGTTGTTGTTTTTTGTTTGTTTTTTTGTTTTTGTTTTCCTTTTTTTTTAATGTTCCAGTCTAAAATTTACTGATGAAAAAGAGACACAACAATGTATTGAAAATCTGAAATATCAGTCGTAACAGTCAGAGAAAGTACATGAAAAGATGTATATCAAAACTGTCTGTTAAACTGTTCTCGGTGACTGGAATGAAAACAAAGGATTGGGATGGGGGAAGTGAAAACGGCCGCTGTACGTGTGTTTTTCTCTCACAGTTCTACTGCAGACACTAAAACAGCGGATAATAATTCAACAGCCGATGTACGTGTGTTTTTATCTCACAGTTCTACTGCAGACACTAAAACAGCGGATAATAATTCAACAGCCGATGTACGTGTGTTTTTATCTCACAGTTCTACTGCAGACACTAAAACAGCGGATAATAATTCAACAGCCGATGTACGTGTGTTTTTCTCTCACAGTTCTACTGCAGACACTAAAACAGCGGATAATAATTCAACAGCCGAATGTAACAAAATAAAGTAAGCCTCGTTTAGCAATGACGGGAAAAGGGAGATAAATAAGAACTGCACCAAGGGAAATAAGCATATTTCAATTATGTAGCAGACAGCGTATCTTGTTTGTGAATTATAGTGAATTATGCCCTCAGACTGAAGACGTGATCCGATGTTTAACTGCGGTCTGGTACACCTACATTTGTTAAAGTATTTTCAAATTTTATTTTATTTATTCCTTGAGTGACTCTTGGTCGATCTGAGTCATTCTTTCTGATTGATTCCATGACTTCTGCATTGGTCTTGGAATGATCTGAGTCATTCTTTCTGATTGATTCCATGACTTCTGCATTGGTCTTGGAATGTGACAGAGAATGAGGGCTGAAAGAGAAGAAGAAGAAGAAGAAGAAGAAGAAGAAGAAGAAGAAGAAGAAGAAGAATGAATATCTATATAGCACACTATCCAGAAATCTGCTCTAGGTGCTTTACAAAAACGCTTTGTTAACATAAAACATTACATCTATGTTAAATACACACACCAAAATGTGACTACACACACGCGCGCACACACACACACACACACACACACTGCATACATACATTTTAACATACGTGTGTAGAAGAAGAAGAAGAAAATTTACGAAGGCAATCCCGGTGACAGCAGTTACTGAAAGCCATTCGGGCATCTCTCATTTCAGCGCGTGTTTTTTAACTGGTCTAACGGCGTTGAGGCAATGAACTTTCCTAGGTAAATACTGCATGAGCCACCGCTAGAAAAGATACGAGCAGCTACAGGACGTTCGCGGCTTTAGTAGGTCAAGGCCCTACTTCTTAAAGCCAAAGTTTAATGAAAGTAAGGTGCTCCCCATT
>NC_134876.1:517683-530183 GCF_041734735.1 Babylonia areolata | reverse complement strand
CTTCTTCTTTTTCTTCTTGTTCATCTTCTTCTTCTATAAGTCTTCTTCTTCGTCGTCGTCGTCGTCATCGTCTTCTAGAAGTCTTCTTCTTCTTCGTTGTCGTCGTCGTCGTCGTCTTCTGGAAGTCGCCTTCTTCTTCTGCTTCTTCTTCTTCTTTGTCGTCGTCGTCTTCTGGAAGTCTTCTCCTCCTTATTCCTCCTCCTCCTTCTCTTCTTTATGTCATTGCGTCATTTGGGCGTCACACTGAAGAACTGTTCACAGGATTCTTCGTACGGTCCAATGTACTTCTTGATGGTTTGTAACGCCTGTTCATTGGTGATACGATCTGATATCAGTACCTTGCAATAACACCTGTTCATTGGTGATACGATCTGATATCAGTACCTTGCAATAACACCTGTTCATTGGTGATACGATCTGATATCAGTAACTTGCAATAACGCCTGTTCATTGGTGATACGATCTGACATCAGTACCTTGCAATAACACCTGTTCATTGGTGATACGATCTGATATCAGTACCTTGCGATAACACCTGTTCATTGGTGATACGATCTGATATCAGTATCTTGCGATAACACCTGTTCATTGGTGATACGATCTGACATCAGTACCTTGCAATAACACCTGTTCATTGGTGATACGATCTGATATCAGTACCTTGCAATAACACCTGTTCATTGGTGATACGATCTGATGTCAGTACCTTGCGATAACACCTGTTCATTGGTGATACGATCTGATGTCAGTACCTTGCGATAACACCTGTTCATTGGTGATACGATCTGATATCAGTACCTTGCGATAACACCTGTTCATTGGTGATACGATCTGATATCAGTATCTTGCGATAACACCTGTTCATTGGTGATACGATCCGATATCAGTATCTTACGATAACACCACACAAAACGCATGCGCTATTCCATTTGAGTGGGTAGTTGAAGGCGGACAACGTTTTGTTCCTGTGTACGTGTGTGTGTGTGTGTGTGTGTGTGTGTGTGTGTGTGTGTGTGTGTGTGTGTGTGTGTGTCTGCGCGCGCGAACGTTTGTGTATTTTTGTGTGGTGTGCACGCTCACGTACGCTTATGCGTGTGGGAGAGAGTGTGTGTGTAACGGGCACAAAAGGAGAAGTGAGAGATAGACATTGAGATAGACAGACAGACAGGCAGAGAGAGAGAGAAAGACAGAGAAACAAACAGAGTGAGACAGACACAGAGAGAGAGAGAGAGAGAGAGAGAGAGAGAGTCGCGTGTTTACATGTTGTTGTTGTTGCTGCTGCTGCTGTAAAGGTGGAGCCAATCGATATCTTCCGTTTCAGCTTCAAGGAGTTGTCGGATCGTGCGGTCAGACCCATATACGCAATACCACAAGTGCTGAAAAAAAAGGAAAAAAGAGCAGGTACTTTATCTTCACACAACTCAACGCGGTGATCAGTTAGGCCATGAGACCCTATTGTAAGGATCTCAAAAGGATTGATGAATAAATAAATAAAATAAAATAAAACAGATAAATAGGTAATTGCATACAATTATAAGACATCTTCAATGATTCTTAAATGAACTTCGAGAGAGTTTGCAACATTCAATATTTCGAATCTTCAAGCATTGTGGACAGCATTCGCAAGCTGCCTGACTTAGTTCTTTCGTCAGATTTGAGTTTCACATCATCTTTGTAAAAATCGTGCAGTTTTGTGTGATTCACTGGCTTTCGGGTGTAGTCGTGTCACTTTACTGAATCGATAACTCAAACACGCTAAACGTCGTAATATTCCAAAAACTAAAGAACATTCTAGGGAAGCAAATCTTTCAAATAACGTATCCTTTTTAGAGGAGATCGATCTTTTTTCCCTGCTGGAAACGAACGAAATGTTATGATTCTGGGTTAGAACACGTTGTAACTGAATGTCACAAAACATTATTTTTTTATATACAATCGGGATTGATTGTGGCCATCAATGCTTTTAGAATATTAAAGACGCTAAATGCATGATGTCAACTGTCTCAGAAGACATCACATTTTGGTCTTTTTCCTCTAAACTGCTCTGTAGAACAGCGTGTGTGTGTGTGTGTGATCTCTGTGTGTGTGATCTGTGTGTGTGTGTGTGTGATCTGTGTGTGTGTGTGTGTCGTGTGTGTGTGTGTGTGTGTGTGTGTGTGTATCATGTGTGTGTGTGTGTGTGTCATGTGTGTGGTGGGGGGGGCGGGGTGTTAAAACCTAAGCACATCAGTGCAGCGTTCCAGCAGAATACCACTCAGCCAGATCCGACAAAACCGGAAGAGAGCTGAAGCATGAGAAAAGCAAGCAGGCAGGTGTTCGGTGCGATCGTCAGTCTGTGTGTTTTGAACAGCTGGCCCTTACCTGACACAGAACAGAGCAACCAAGTTCAGAAGACAAAGACTAACAGCACAGCACAACTTTATACATGGTGTGGAGCAACGAAAGAGCGTCAGATGTGTCTGTCACATCGGGAAACTCCGATTCTCCTTCCGTCCTGGTGAAGATGACTGCACCACCACCACCCTGTGCCTCAAAGAGCTACACACGGACGACTTGCAGCTTACAGGTCGGTCGTTTGGTTTGATGTAGGTATAGTGCCTGGAATGGCATCAAGCACTGTTGAGACTCCACGAGAGTCAACACAGAAACACTCCCCTGGGAGGTTTCTGACGACAGAAGTCTTTTTGTTGAGCATTATCTCCAACCCTTTTTTCCCCCATTTAAATGTCTTTATTTCACAAAACTGCGTGTTATGACACTCGTCTTATGACACGTCTTATGACACATGTCTTATGACACGTCTTATGACACACGTCTTATGACACACGTCTTATGACACGTCTTATGACACGTCTTATGACACGTCTTATGACACGTCTTATGACACATGTCTTATGACACACGTCTTATGACTCGTCTTATGACACGTCTTATGACACACGTCTTATGACACACGTCTTATGACACACGTCTTATGACACGTCTTATGGCACACGTCTTATGACACACGTCTTATGACACACGTCTTATGACACACGTCTTATGACGCACGTCTTATGACACACGTCTTATGGCACGTCTTATGGCACACGTCTTATGACACGTATTTGTAGGGTGCAGTATAAGATAATCCGAAACACCAAGTTGGTAGACACCACACATTGCCGTAGGTACACGGTACGACACTGGCAAAATCTCGTTCACTTTCCTCGTAGTTTCCTATGTGACGTCACGTCCGCTACACATTTGGCGTGTATCGACCAGTAACGGAAGAGACGTTTCCCTGACCAAACGTTCGGAATGGGCTGGAACTTGTGCCTGGTTTCTGTCCCAAGAGTGGGTTGTGTTCCCTGGTTTGTTTAATCGTCTGCTGGCTGCACCAGCAATGAAAGACCCTCCTGTAGTTCTGTGTGTGTGTGTGTGTGTGTGTGTGTGTGTGTGTGTGTGTGTGTGTGTTTGTGTTTGTGTGTGTGTGTGTGAGTGCGTGTGTGTGCGTGTGTGTGTGTGTGTGTGTGTGTGTGTGTGTGTGTGACAGGCAGATATGCAGGCCAAGCATGATAGGATAAACACAGATTTGTTAGACTTTCTTTGTACAGTACCTATATCTTCAGTTTCTGTGCAGAGAAAAGATCTGACTATTGCTGACCTGAATGTGTTGTAAGACATCAACATGTGGGGAAAACAAACTTGTGACAGATGTCTGACTGACTTCCTGTAGATATCAGCACCGAGACATCATAATGCTCTCAGTGATGTGTGCAATCAGATACATTATCCTTCATTTCTTATGACTTAAATGTTACACATCCTACATTCTTTCACGGCCACCGGGGCAGTAAAGTCATATTTACTGTGTCTCTCAAGGCCTGACTAAGCGCGTTGGGTTACGCTGCTGGTCAGCCATCTGCTTGGCAGATGTGGTGTAGCATATATGGATTTGACCGAACGCAGTGACGCCTCCTTGAGCTACTGATACTGATACTGTGTCTAGGGCTGATCCATTTATTTGTTCTTGTGTCTCATTTTACTTCCTTTTATTTCTTTCCCACAAGGCCTGACTAAGCGCGTTGGGTTATGCTGCAGGTCGGGCATTTGCTTTGCAGATGTGGTGTAGCGTATATGGATTTGTCGAAACGCAGTAACGCCTCCATAAGTAACTGAACTAAGCTGAACTATAGCTGGGCATAGGAATGAGGAGGGTCTTCCTAAGACTAGCAGTTTAGTTATTTCATATCATTGTAAGCTGATGTTTTCTACTGACATATGGTAGGTTTTCAAGGCTTGAACAACGTTGGGTCCATGCGTACGTCAAGCGGCTCCCCCCCAATCCCCCCGCACCCCTCCCCACCCCCACCCACCCCCCCAGCCCCAGGATGCGAACTGTGTCTTCTGCTAACAGACAGGACAACACAGACAGGATGCGAACTGTGTCTTCTGCTAACAGACAGGACAACACAGACAGGATGCGAACTGTGTCTTCTGCTAACAGACAGGACAACACAGACAGGATGCGAACTGTATCTTCTGCTAACAGACAGGACAACACAGACAGGATGCGAACTATGTCTTCTGCTAACAAACAGGACAACACAGACAGGATGCGAACTGTGTCTTCTGCTAACAAACAGGACAACACAGACAGGATGCGAACTGTATCTTCTGCTAACAGACAGGACAACACAGACAGGATGCGAACTATGTCTTCTGCTAACAGACAGGACAACACAGACAGGATGCGAACTGTGTCTTCTGCTAACAGACAGGACAACACAGACAGGATGCGAACTGTGTCTTCTGCTAACAAACAGGACAACACAGACAGGATGCGAACTGTGTCTTCTGCTAACAAACAGGACAACACAGACAGGATGCGAACTGTGTCTTCTGCTAACAAACAGGACAACACAGACAGGATGCGAACTGTGTCTTCTGCTAACAAACAGGACAACACAGACAGGATGCGAACTGTGTCTTCTGCTAACAGACAGGACAACACAGACAGGATGCGAACTGTGTCTTCTGCTAACAGACAGGACAACACAGACAGGATGCGAACTGTGTCTTCTGCTAACAGACAGGACAACACAGACAGGATGCGAACTGTGTCTTCTGCTAACAAACAGGACAACACAGACAGGATGCGAACTGTGTCTTCTGCTAACAGACAGGACAACACAGACAGGATGCGAACTGTGTCTTCTGCTAACAGACAGGACAACACAGACAGGATGCGAACTGTGTCTTCTGCTAACAGACAGGACAACACAGACAGGATGCGAACTGTGTCTTCTGCTAACAGACAGGACAACACAGACAGGATGCGAACTGTGTCTTCTGCTAACAGACAGGACAACACAGACAGGATGCGAACTATGTCTTCTGCTAACAGACAGGACAACACAGACAGGATGCGAACTGTGTCTTCTGCTAACAAACAGGACAACACAGACAGGATGCGAACTGTGTCTTCTGCTAACAAACAGGACAACACAGACAGGATGCGAACTGTGTCTTCTGCTAACAGACAGGACAACACAGACAGGATGCGAACTGTATCTTCTGCTAACAGACAGGACAACACAGACAGGATGCGGACTGTGTCTTCTGCTAACAAACAGGACAACACAGACAGGATGCGAACTGTGTCTTCTGCTAACAAACAGGACAACACAGACAGGATGCGAACTGTATCTTCTGCTAACAGACAGGACAACACAGACAGGATGCGAACTGTGTCTTCTGCTAACAGACAGGACAACACAGACAGGATGCGAACTGTGTCTTCTGCTAACAGACAGGACAACACAGACAGGATGCGGACTGTGTCTTCTGCTAACAGACAGGACAACACAGACAGGACAACACAGACAGGACAACACAGACAGGATGCGGTGCTTTGGAGTCTGCACTGCTATGTGAGGAGGATACCTCTGTGACATCCTTCCTGATGTGGAAATACCTCTGTGACATCCTTCCTGATGTGGAAATACCTCTGTGACATCCTTCCTGATGTGGAAATACCTCTGTCACATCCTTCCTGATGTGGAAGGATCCAAAAAGACTGTCTGCACCAGAGCGGCGGGTTCATTACGTGGGGGGTTGGGGGGTGGGTGGGGGGGTTGGGGGAGAGGGGGATGAAAGGGCCAGACTGTTTGTCTCCCCTCAGTCCTGACATGTCGGACCTGTCGCCATGTTCACTGGAACCCTTCGAAGGCGAAAGCAAGGTAAACGCAAGGGGGGTAATCGATAGTAACAGTGATTAATGTCTTTATACGCACGCTGCTCTCTCTCTCTCTCTCTCTCTCTCTCTCTCTCTCTCTCTCTCTCTCTCTCTCTCTGTCTGTCTGTCTGTCTGTCTCCCTTTCTCTGTCTCCCACTCTCTCTTTCTCTCTCTCTCTCTCTCTCTCTGTCTCTCTCTGTCTCTCTCTATCTCCCTCTCTCTGTCTCCCTCCCTCTCTCTCTCTCTCTCTTTCGCTGTCTCTCTCTCTCTCTGTATGTCTATCTGTCTGTCTGTTTGTCTGTCTGTCTCTGTCTCTGCCTTGGTCTCTCTCCCTCTCTCCCCCCCTCTCTCTCCCCCTCTGTCTGCCTGTCTATCTGTCTCTGTCTCTCTTCCTCCCTCTCTCTCTCTCTCTCTCTCTCTCTCTCGCTCTCTGTCTGTCTGTCTATCTGTCTGTCTGTCTGTCTGGCTGTTTGTCTGTCTGTCTGTCTCTCTCCCTCTCTCTCTCACCCCCCCCCCCCCCCCACCCCTCTCTCTCTCTCTCTCTCTCCCTCTCTCTGTCTGTCTGTCTGTCTGTCTGTCTGTCTGTCTGTCTCTCTCTCTCTCTCTCTCTCTCTCTCTCTCTCTCTCTCTCTCTCCGTATTCCTCTGTGTTTCTCTCTGTCTCTGCCCCCTTCTCTCTCACCTCTGTATGTGTGTGCCTTTTTCGTCCTTAACGTTTTCTTTGGGACAATGTGAAGGTTATGTGACCTGCAAGGGTAATACAGACGGTAGCGGTCCACGCTCAAATGAACACTCCATGCGAGCCTGGTATCCCCCATGATACCTTTACATTATCCCCAGGTACCGTATACGCCCGTCCGAGAAGTCTGAGAAACCTGCAGTATAGACAATTGTATTTGTATTTCTTTTTATCACAACAGATTTTTCTGTGTGAAATTCGGGCTGCTCTCCCCAGGGAGAGCGCGTCGCTACACTACTGCGCCACCCATTTTTTGTATTTTTTCCTGCGTGCAGTTTGATTTGTTTTTCCTATCGAAGTGGGTTTTTCTACAGAATTTTGCCAGGAACAACCCTTTTGTTGCCGTGGGTTCTTTTACGTGCGCTAAGTGCAAGCTGCACACGGGACCTCGGTTTATCGTTTCATCCGAATGACTAGCGTCCAGACCACCACTCAAGGTCTAGTGGAGGGGGAGAAAATATCGGCGGCCGAGCCGTGATTCGAACCAGCGCGCTCAGATTCTCTCACTTCCTTGGCGGACGCGTTACCTCTAGGCCATCACTCCACTCATGGTAAACATTCTTTCAAAGACCTACCCATCAAAGGGCGATACCCGACTCTGTCAACGTATCTTCCACTGTGAATTCTTGACACTCTAAACTGTGGGTGACGGTAGTTTTGGGTCCAGAAGTCCCACCGTGCTTCATTCTGACGGGGTTCAGACCCACTGTCTTCTTTACCATCAGCCACTCGGGCTAACCTGACCGCAAGGGAAGATCGAATCAGAGTTAATTCATCCATACATAGATCGCACGAGACTGATTCCACCACAAACACTCATGTACGATATCAGTTCTTTCTGATTCCAACAATGCGTCTGGCAGACAGTAAACAGAAAAAAGAAAAGAAGAAAAGAAAAAAAAACAGGCCAGCAGACTGTGGTAGGTTTAATATGATGAAGAACCTTCTGAACAGACATCAACAGACTGTGGTAGGTTTGATATGATGAAGAACCTTCTGAACAGACATCAGACTGTGGTAGGTTTAATATGATGAAGAACCTTCTGAACAGACATCAACAGACTGTGGTAGGTTTGATATGATGAAGAACCTTCTGAACAGACATCAACAGACTGTGGTAGGTTTAATATGATGAAGAACCTTCTGAACAGACATCAACAGACTGTGATAGGTTTGATATGATGAAGAACCTTCTGAACAGATATCAACAGACTGTGGTAGGTTTAATGTGATGAAGAACCTTCTGTACAGACAGCAGACTGTGGTAGGTTTGATATGATGAAGAACCTTCTGAACAGACATCAACAGACTGTGGTAGGTTTGATATGATGAAGAACCTTCTGAACAGACATCAGACTGTGGTAGGTTTGATATGATGAAGAACCTTCTGAACAGACATCAGACTGTGGTAGGTTTAATATGATGAAGAACCTTCTGAACAGACATCAACAGACTGTGGTAGGTTTAATATGATGAAGAACCTTCTGAACAGACATCAGACTGTGGTAGGTTTGATATGATGAAGAACCTTCTGTACAGACATCAACAGACTGTGGTAGGTTTAATATGATGAAGAACCTTCTGAACAGACATCAACAGACTGTGGTAGGTTTGATATGATGAAGAACCTTCTGAACAGACATCAACAGACTGTGGTAGGTTTAATATGATGAAGAACCTTCTGAACAGACATCAACAGACTGTGGTAGGTTTAATATGATGAAGAACCTTCTGTACAGACATCAACAGACTGTGGTAGGTTTAATATGATGAAGAACCTTCTGAACAGACATCAGCAGACTGTGGTAGGTTTAATGTGATGAAGAACCTTCTGAACAGACATCAGCAGACTGTGGTAGGTTTAATGTGATGAAGAACCTTCTGAACAGACATCAGCAGACTGTGGTAGGTTTAATATGATGAAGAACCTTCTGAACAGACATCAGCAGACTGTGGTAGGTTTAATGTGATGAAGAACCTTCTGAACAGACATCAGCAGACTAAATCCAGAATAAACACTCTGGTGACAGCGGAGCTGCTTCACTCTGACAACAGAAAGCCAGACGTAAGAACAGAGCGGAGCAGTGAAAGCCAGACGTAAGAACAGAGCGGTGCAGTGAAAGCCAGACGTAAGAACAGAGCGGTGCAGTGAAAGCCAGACGTAAGAACAGAGCGGAGCAGTGAAAGCCAGACGTAAGATCAGAGCGGAGCAGTGAAAGCCAGACGTAAGATCAGAGCGGAGCAGTGAAAGCCAGACGTAAGAACAGAGCGGTGCAGTGAAAGCCAGACGTAAGAACAGAGCAGTGCAGTGAAAGCCAGACGTAAGAACAGAGCGGAGCAGTGAAAGCCAGACGTAAGATCAGAGCGCTGCAGTGAAAGCCAGACGTAAGATCAGAGCAGTGCAGTGAAAGCCAGACGTAAGAACAGAGCGGAGCAGTGAAAGCCAGACGTAAGAACAGAGCGGAGCAGTGAAAGCCAGACGTAAGAACAGAGCGGAGCAGTGAAAGCCAGACGTAAGAACAGAGCGGAGCAGTGAAAGCCAGACGTAAGAACAGAGCGGAGCAGTGAAAGCCCAAACCAGATGAACAGACATCAGCAGACTAATTGACCAGCTCCAGAGGAAACACTCGTGGCGAGAACCCAAGTGACAGACATCCGGATCTTGTTGGAATCTCCTCCACCCCCACCCCCAGCGTGTCATCGGAACTGTTGACCTTTGAATTCTTTTTTACTCTATCAGTCTGTACTACACACAGTGGTCGGACGGTGGAGGAGGGAGGACTCACGTGCACACGCACACACGGACTCTGGCATCACGTGCACACACACACACACACACACACACACACACACACAACGACTCTGGCATCACGTGCACACACACACACACACACACACACACACACACACACACAACGACTCTGGCATCACGTGTACTCACACACACGGACTCTGGCATCACGTGCACACACACACACACAACGACTCTGGCATCACGTGCACACACACACACACAACGACTCTGGCATCATGTGCACACATACACAGACTCTGGCATAACGTGCACACACACACACACACACACACACACACACACACACGGACTCTGGCATCACGTGCACACACACACACAGACTCTGGCATAACGTGCACACACACACACACACACACACACACACACACACACACACACACACACACACGGACTCTGGCATCACGTGCACACACACACACACACACACACACACACACACACACAGACTCTGGCATCACGTGCACACACACGCACACACACACACACACACACACACTCACACACACACAGAGAGACTCTGGCATCACGTGCACACACACGCACACACACACACACACACACACACACACACACACACACACACACAGACTCTGGCATCGCGTGCACACACACACACACACACACACACACACACACACACAGACTCTGGCATCGCGTGCACACACACACACACACACACACACACACACACACACACACACACACACACACACACAGACTCTGGCATGACGTGCACACACACACACACACACACACACACACAGAGACTCTGGCATCGCGTGCACACACACACACACACACACACACACACACACACACACACACACACAGACAGACTCTGGCATGACGTGCACACACACACACACACACACACACACACACACACACAGACCCTGGCATCACGTGCACACACACACACACACACACACACACACACACACACACAGACCCTGGCATCACGTGCACACACACACACACACACACACACACACACACACACAGACCCTGGCATCACGTGCACACACACACACACACACACACACACACACACACACACACACACACACACACACAGAGAGAGACTCTGGCATCGCGTGCACACACACACACACACACACACACACACACACACACACACACACACACACAGACTCTGGCATCGCGTGCACACACACACACACACACACACACACACACACACAGACCCTGGCATCACGTGCACACACACACACACACACACACACACACACACACACACAGACCCTGGCATCACGTGCACACACACACACACACACACACACACACACACACACACACACACACAGACTCTCGCATGACGTGCACACACACACACACACACACACACACACACACACACACACACACACACACACACACACACACAGACTCTGGCATGACGTGCACACACACACACACACACACACACACACACACACACACAGACCCTGGCATCACGTGCACACACACACACACACACACACACACACACACACACACACACACACACACAGACTCTGGCATGACGTGCACACAGGGACATGAAGAGGGACTGGCCGTGGACACTCAGAACTGGTGAAGAGAAACAAAGAGGAAGGCTGGGTGTTGTGTGGAGAAAGGACCTGTCTGGGAAAGGCTGTGGCCCGCAATTTGACAAAGGATATTCTCGTCATTATAACGGCTTCTTCCTATTGTGACAGACCATGACTGGCAGACCGATACATATTGATAAGAGTTTTGCGGATGTATGCGTGTGTGTGTGTGTGTGTGTGTGTGTGTGTGTGTGTGTGTGTGTGTGTGTGTGTGTGTGTGTGTGTGTGTGTGCTTACTTGTGTGTGTTCATATGTGTATATGTACGCTTGTGTGCGTGCGTGCGCATGCTTGTGAATGTGTGTGTGTGTCTGTCTGTCTGTCTCTGAATGTGTATGTGTCTATGGGTTTGTCTGTACATGTGTGTGCGTGCACGTACGCAGGTGTGTGCATGTGTATATGTGTGTGTGTGTGTATGAGCGCACGAGCGTGTGTGTTTGTTTGTGTGTCTGTTCATGTATGTGCGTTCATTTGTATATGTATGCTTGTGTGCGTGCGTGCGCATACTCGCGTGTGTGTGTGTGTGTGTGTGTGTGTGTGTGTGTGTGTGTGTGTGTGTGTGTGTGTAAGTGTGAGTAAGTGGGTGAGTGAGTGTGTGCTGTGCAACCACATTGTAAACATTATCCCTAACTTTTTTTTCAGCGCTCTTGGCAACTGTGCAAAGGTGGAAGAGCACATGGTAATACCCATGATCATTTTTGTTATCATCATCATCATCATCATCATTGTTTTTTTGTGTGTTTTTTTTTAATTTTCTGATCATTACTATTGTTGTTATTATTGTGATTATTACAATTTATTTCTATCGTCATAACTATTGTTATCATTTGTGACCTAATATCACTAGTCTATGAACAAACTTCAAATCAAGCAGATCAAAAATGTGTTTGTGACATCTGTCTTTTTAAAAAGAGTATTTAAACGTATTCTTTTTTTCGGCAGATGCTTGGTAACAGAACTTAGTGCATAAAAATGTTATCGACGACAGATCCAGCGAACCAAGTTGTCAGAATGCGTTATTCTCGGGGTTAGGAACAAAAAAGAAAGTCGAAGGTAGAACACATTAAAGCGACCAGATAAGCAGTACCCGATGTCAAACGATTGTAAATTTCTGTTCGA
>NC_134876.1:500183-512683 GCF_041734735.1 Babylonia areolata | reverse complement strand
TCAGAGCCCCTTCCACAAGATGTCCTGCATCACTGCTTGATACCATTCGGTGTAGGTTTGTGTGAGTGTATATGTATGTTCTTGTAAGCACTTGCGCATGTTCGCGCCCGCATGGGCGTGCGCGCGCGTGTGTATATGTATGAGTTTAAACCAATTTGTAACCTTTTGTTTCCCGTATGATGTTGATTGTTAATGCTGTTGGCCACTGTGCTGGGCATTGTTTGGTGTCTCCGATTTTACACACTGAAGACACTGCTCATACAGTCAACTACTGATGGACAAACCTACACATTCAGACTGAAATTTCCCCCACTTCACCTCTCATTCTTGCCTCACTGTATCCCTAAAATCAGTTTCTGCCAAGATGCAGCAGGACTGTCCTCAGGTGATGTTCTGGATGATGAAGTGGTCATTACCTTTTCTTTAATGTCCCATTATCTGCACCGATTTCCTGCTTGTAATCTTAGGATAAGGGCTGAATTCAGATCAACTTTCCTGTCATCCGTTTAAAAACAAAAATATAAGTGTGCGTCTGTGTATTTCATGTGTAAAAGTGTGCGCACACACACGCACGCACGCCACGCTAATACCAAGGCACACATGAAAAGAGTTTTGCACAGATGTGTTTTGATGCCAGATGTGAATTGCGATTTCGCTTCAGGATGACAAATCAGGGAGGAAAGTTTATTCTAGGTGGCAGGACTATGGTGTGAAAAAAATTTTTTAAAATAAAAAATAATCTTTATCTTTTTCCTGTCTGGGGTGCCAGGAAGGTCTGGCTGAATACATAATCAGGAACAAGTGTCAGAAGTGTGCAGTGATGGCCTAGAGGTAACGCGTCCGCCTAGGAAGCGAGAGAAGCGGGGGTGTTGTCAGTGTAGCGACACGCTCTCC
Organism: Babylonia areolata; assembly: GCF_041734735.1. Taxonomy (NCBI): domain Eukaryota; kingdom Metazoa; phylum Mollusca; class Gastropoda; order Neogastropoda; family Buccinidae; genus Babylonia; species Babylonia areolata. The sequence continues at coordinate 511,789 of NC_134876.1, read as the reverse complement.
CTTGGGAGAGCAGCCCGAATTTCACACAGAAAAATCTGTTGTGACAAACAAAAGAATAATACAACACCAATCAAAACCTCCTCTTGTCAACGAGGGTCGGACCTCAAGGCCTGACCAAAGCAGGTGAAGCATCTGTCATTTTTTTACACAGATGTGGCACAGCGTATATGGATCAGTCTGCACGCTTTGCCACATCCCTGAAACTGAAACTGCAAACTGTTTCGGATTTTTTATCTCATTATCATTAATGAAGCCAACAAAGGGACCTGCAGACGGTCTGCCTCTCTGTGCAATCTGATCCACAGGACAGCAAACACACGTAGTGGCTATCTCTCTGTGCAATCTGACCCACAGGACAGCAAACACACATAGTGGCTATCTCTCTGTGCAATCTGATCCACAGGACAGCAAACACACGTAGTGGCTATCTGTCTGTGCAATCTGATCCACAGGAAAGCAAACACGCGTAGTGGCTATCTCGCTGTGCAATCTGATCCACAGGAAATCAAACACACGTAGTGGCTATCTCTCTGTGCAATCTGACCCACAGGACAGCAAACACACGTAGTGGCTATCTGTCTGTGCAATCTGATCCACAGGACAGCAAACACACGTAGTGGCTATCTCTCTGTGCAATCTGATCCACAGGACAGCAAACACACGTAGTGGCTATCTGTCTGTGCAATCTGATCCACAGGACAGCAAACACACGTAGTGGCTATCTCGCTGTGCAATCTGATCCACAGGACAGCAAACACACATAGTGGCTATCTCTCTGTGCAATCTGATCCACAGGACAGCAAACACACATAGTGGCTATCTCTCTGTGCAAACTGACCCACAGGACAGCAAACACACATAGTGGCTATCTCTCTGTGCAATCTGATCCACAGGACAGCAAACACACGTAGTGGCTATCTCTCTGTGCAATCTGATCCACAGGACAGCAAACACACATAGTGGCTATCTCGCTGTGCAATCTGACCCACAGGACAGCAAACACACGTAGTGGCTATTTCTCTGTGCAATCTGATCCACAGGACAGCAAACACACATAGTGGCTGCCTCTCTGTGCAATCTGATCCACAGGACAGCAAACACACATAGTGGCTGCCTCTCTGTGCAATCTGATCCACAGGACAGCAAACACACATAGTGGCTATCTGTCTGTGCAATCTGACCCACAGGACAGCAAACACACGTAGTGGCTATCTCTCTGTGCAATCTGATCCACAGGACAGCAAACACACATAGTGGCTGCCTCTCTGTGCAATCTGATCCACAGGACAGCAAACACACGTAGTGGCTATCTCTCTGTGCAATCTGATCCACAGGACAGCAAACACACGTAGTGGCTATCTCTCTGTGCAATCTGATCCACAGGACAGCAAACACACATAGTGGCTATCTCGCTGTGCAATCTGATCCACAGGACAGCAAACACACGTAGTGGCTATCTCTCTGTGCAATCTGATCCACAGGACAGCAAACACACATAGTGGCTATCTCTCTGTGCAATCTGATCCACAGGAAAGCAAACACACATAGTGGATGTCTCGCTTTGTCAGTATCAGATGAAGAAGCGTATGGCAAAGATAAATATCAGGTCAAAGCAAAACAAGCATATTCTGCTTTCACCCCTCTGCTCCTGAATACGACATAAGTCATGATATTTCTACGTTCGGAGTTCTTTACCTGTTTCAGAAACCACCCTTCCAGCCATCAACACAGTGACGGGAGGTCACTGATGACTGTTGACCCCTGCCATCTCCCTCACACCCCTCCAGTGTCCCGCTGGGTCTTCAAGGTCTGTCTGTCCGGTTTCTTTATGACGTAAGAGGAAAACATTTCCTATCTCATTCCCACCCATTGCCAAGCTTCTGTGACTTAACTAGTGTGGACATTGCCGATACAGCGGGAATGTTCTTTCTTGAGTGGTAGTTTCTAGAGCAGTGCTTTTCTCGTGTAACTTTCTTCTGTGATGATTCTCACATCAGACATAGCACGTGCATACCATGTTTGTATTAACGCACATGCAGGTGTACACACGAACCTGCCGCTGACTGAGAGAGACATAATAAGTATACATTCTTAAGTTGAAAGTTTCGTACAACTGGAAAAATAATAATGTCGTTATCTTGTTATGTGTGTAGATTGTAGGAAAGGAAGGAGATGATGATGGTGATGATGATGATGATGATGACGATGATGATGATGATGATGACGATGGCGATGATTGGATATAATCGCCTATTTTCGGTCAAAGACCATGATCAAAGTGCTTTACTAACACGGAATCATTTACACAACAGGCTGCTTACCACAGCCGACTGAGCGCCTTTGGGCGCTCGTCATTCGTTTCTTGTGCTATTCAGTCAGGTTTCAGTCACACACACACACACACACACACACACACTCACTCACTCACTCACTCACTCGCTCGCTCGCTCGCTCACTCAGACATGTAACCTTTTCCGTGTTTGACCGTTTGTTTTTATTCTTTACTCCGATATGTAGGAAGCGACACTCCGTTTTCGGGGTGTGCATGCTGGGTATATTCTTGTTTGTTTCCATAGCCCACCGAATGCTGACGTGGATACAGGATCTTTAACGTGCGTATTTGATCTTCTCCTTGCGTATACACACGAAGGGAGTTGGGGCACTGGCAAATCTTCATATATACTGACCAGGAGGATCGAAACATTCTCCACCCTTTACCCACCAGCTGTGCCAAAATCTGAGATCGAACTCAGGACAGTCAGGCGAGAACCCAGTGCTCTAACCATTTGGCCACCGCAGCCGATGGCGAGGGTAGGGAGGGGGAGGGGTGCGGGGTTGGTTCAGAAGTAAAAAAAAAAAAAAAATGACGAAGAGGAGGGAAAGACTTCGTTCTTGAAAATGAAAATAATGTCAACCTTGCAGCAAGATACAGCAAGGGTTTCTTTGCTGATCAGACCCAACAGACAGGCAGATAGAGGTATTGAAACAAAGACATTCATGGCACGGAGTGTGATCAGGCAGACAGAGGTATTGAAACAAAGACATTCATGGCACGGAGCGTGATCAGGCAGACAGAGGTATTGAAACAAAGACATTCATGACAGGGAGTGTGATCAGGCAGATAGAGGTATTGAAACAAAGACATTCATGACACGGAGTGTGATCAGGCAGATAGAGGTATTGAAACAAAGACATTCATGACACGGAGTGTGATCAGGTAGATAGAGGTATTGAAACAAAGACATTCATGACACGGAGTGTGATCAGGCAGATAGAGGTATTGAAACAAAGACATTCATGACACGGAGCGTGATCAGGCAGATAGAGGTATTGAAACAGAGACATTCATGACACGGAGTGTGATCAGGCAGATAGAGGTATTGAAACAAAGACATTCATGACACGGAGTGTGATCAGGCAGACAGAGGTATTGAAACAAAGACATTCATGACACGGAGTGTGATCAGGCAGATAGAGGTATTGAAACAAAGACATTCATGGCAGGGAGCGTGATCTCCACGAAATTTGTGCGTCATTTGTTTTGAAGATCCAAGAAAAATAATTATCAACCTGTGCTTTTTTTGTTGTTTTTTCCCCTTCCTCCCCTCAGCGCCTTCCCCCAGGACGCAACACCATGCTGAAAGGGGGCCTCGAACCCTGATCACTGGTGGACACTGGAGCAGAACTCCAACGTCTAACTCTGATCACTGGTGGACACTGGAGCAGAACTCCAACGTCTAACTGTGATCACTGGTGAACACTGGAGCAGAACTCCAACGTTTAACTCTGATCACTGGTGAACACTGGAGCAGAACTCCAACGTCTAACTCTGATCACTGGTGAACACTGGAGCAGAACTCCAACGTCTAACTCTGATCACTAGTGGACACTGGAGCAGAACTCCAACGTCTAACTGTGATCACTGGTGAACACTGGAGCAGAACTCCAACGTCTAACTCTGATCACTGGTGGACACTGGAGCAGAACTCCAACGTCTAACCCTGATCACTGGTGAACACTGGAGCAGAACTCCAACGTCTAACTCTGATCACTGGTGAACACTGGAGCAGAACTCCAACGTCTAACTCTGATCACTGGTGAACACTGGAGCAGAACTCCAACGTCTAACTGTGATCACTGGTGAACACTGGAGCAGAACTCCAACGTCTAACTCTGATCACTGGTGAACACTGGAGCAGAACTCCAACGTCTAACTCTGATCACTGGTGAACACTGGAGCAGAACTCCAACGTCTAACTCTGATCACTGGTGAACACTGGAGCAGAACTCCAACGTCTATCACTGGTGAACACTGGAGCAGAACTCCAACGTCTATCACTGGTGAACACTGGAGCAGAACTCCAACGTCTAACTGTGATCACTGGTGAACACTGGAGCAGAACTCCAACGTCTATCACTGGTGAACACTGGAGCAGAACTCCAACGTCTAACTCTGATCACTGGTGAACACTGGAGCAGAACTCCAACGTCTAACTCTGATCACTGGTGAACACTGGAGCAGAACTCCAACGTCTAAATGTACCACGGGGCCTCCTTTCTTTTCTTCTTTTCTTCAGACACAGCAACTCTGAAATCAATTATTTCCATTATAACCCTGTATCTGTGATGATGATGATGGAGTCTCCCGTTGGTCCGACGGATAAGCAGGCAGGCAGGCTTATCTGTCGGTGTGTGTCCTCATATGGGAGAAGAGGCCGATTCTGGATGCGCAGCACTTCCCACAGGTGTTCCAAGGGAAAACGTCTCCAGAAGTTGAGCCCTGCTTCCTTCGTTCACGCTTCTCCTTAATGGCCAGCGTTCTCTTGTTTTCAAACGTCTTTATACCACTAGAGCACATCATCCTCCAGCGACAGCGATCAAGGGCATCAGTTTCCCAGGAAGCGATGTCTATGTCACAGGCTTTGAGGTTTGTCTTCAAGGTGTCCTTGAAACGCTTGCAGGGTCTTCCAAGTTCACGGTGGCCTTCCTTCAGCTGGCCATACAAAAGCATCTTCGGGATCCTGCTGTCTGTCATGCGGACAACGTGTCCTGTCCAGCGTAGCTGGCACTGGATCAGCAGGCTTTACCCTGTATCAGTACACTGAATTCATTAACCTCTTTGCGAAATAGTACTCAAAGACCCTGCTTACTTACGGAACCAACCAGGCAAAATCATAACCAAGAAAAAAAAAAACAATGAAGAAAGTTATAATACGGATCACTGGTTCCATGTTCTCCCATTGGCTGCAGTGGTGATTACAGGAGTCATTTTGGAATTGCCATGAATGTGTCACCACCACACATATCCAGACAACAAATGGTACGAACCAGTTTGGCAAGATCTAATTCACGTGTCCCGCTTTCATATGTGAAGTCACGTCGCCACGCATTTGGCGTGTATCGATCAGGAAAGGGAGAGAAGTCTCCCTGACCAAACGTTTGAATCGGGTCCGTAGCTTGGTGCATGTCCCAAGATTGGGTTATATTCATTGTTTGTGCAACTGTCCGGTGGTGAGCTCCAGCACAGAAACTCTCTCTCTCTCTCTCTCTCTCTCTCTCTCTCTCTCTCTCTCTCTCTCTCTCAAACATGCCTTGAACAAATTACACAGACATCAACATTATTGTAAATAGCTGCTGCTGGTGACAGAGATCTGTGAAAACAATATGAATCGCCAAAGTCTACAGAAAGTCCTATCGACAAACATAGGTACTCAAGCATCAGTCACAATAGCCACGATATATTCAGTGTTGTACTCAGACACAGAAAAGCTATGCTTGTCCTTACTTTCTTTTGACTAAGATGTACTACATTTACTCTGTGTCTATCGGCAGACTGTGTCTACCTCTGAAGAAAATAACACATGTCCATGTCGTACAAAAAAGGAGAATCCACAAACTTTGGTATAGCGAAAAGTGGGTTTCCAGTATCAATGCCTCCAAAACGCTTTGAAGCAGATCAGCTTCTCAAAGGAGCAGGCCTACACACACACGTAAGTTGCTGTTACGTAATGAAGTCTGTTCACTGATGTAAGGATACCTCTGTCACATCCTTGCTGATGTGGAAGGATCCAAAAAGACTGTCTGCACCAGAGCGGCGGGTTCATTACGTGGGGGGGTTGGGGGAGAGGGGGATGAAAGGGCCAGACTGTTTGCCTCCCCTCAGTCCCCACATGTCGGACCTGTCGCCATGTTCACTGGAACCCTGGGAAGGCGAAGCAAGGTAAACACAGGGGAGGTAATCGATTGTAACGTGATGAATGTCTTGTCTTCGTACAACTCCTACGCCACCTCTCTCTCTGTCTCTCTGTCTCTCTCTCTCTGGCTCTCTCTCTCTCTCTTTTCTCTCTCTCTCTTTTTCTCTCTCTTTCTCTCTCTCTCACTCTCTCTCTCTCTGGCTCTCTCTTTCTCTCTTTGTCCCTCCTCCTTTCTCTCTGTCCCTCTCTCTCTCTCTCTCTCTCTCTCTCTCTCTCTAACTCTGTCCATGTGTGTTTTATAAATACTCATGTTTGTTTTAGATTCTATTTACTGATGGTGTCTACTGATGATAGTGTTATTCTTAACCTGGTATGGTATCTACATAGAGCTTTTAAGTTCAGAGAGGCAGTAGTCTCTTAATTTTTTCCGTATTAATCTGCGAAAACCGTTGTCAAACACAAACAGTTATGGTAATATTTACACATTTTGTTATCGCCCCACGTTCATATGGGGCTGGGGCGTTAAATAGATAAATCATCTCGGTATCGATCTCAGATTCTCTTCTTTCTGTGGGTATCTGTATATATATGTATATATATATATATGTGTGTGTGTGTGTGTGTGTGCGCGCGCGCGCGCGCGCGTGTCCTTCTTCATGATAACAGCAAGTAGTAGATCGTATGAATTGCGTTCTGGAGACCCATGCAGGCAGATGACTAGGGACAACCTGTTTTCCACGCTGCATTACATAACTCCCGACGCTGTGTACCCCTAAGAGTGACACTGCAGGAACCGCCACAGAGGCGTACACAGAATGGGTAACACCTGGCCGTGAGACATATTTGACATTCCTAAAGAGCTCTCGGCAGGTGTATTGGAGGTTAAGTTCTCGATATACAACCGTGGCAAGACTGAGTATGTAAGACACACACATGGTGCGGTATCAATAGGCCCAGTTCCAAAGGTGAATCTGACAGACAGAAAACAGTGAGACAGACAATACACTGCAGTAGATTTTATAATGACATCCAAGGAACCTTATCAAACAAATAACCACAGGCTAAATCCAGACTACCTATACAGATGACAGCGTGGCTGGTTCACTCGGCCAGATGTACACAGCAAGTAGACAAACAAGCGAAAGCCCAGCAGTCTAACTGGCTAATTCCAGAGTAAACACTCGTGCCGAGAACCCGGGATCCGACGCTGTTTGAATACCGTATCCTATGGTCTGTGGACCTGTCTTCTCCCCTCTCCCTGTCCTCGGTCTGTAGAGGGAAGGGGTTTGAATACCGTATCCTATGGTCTGTGGACCCGTCTTCTCCCCTCTCCCTGTCCTCGGTCTGTAGAGGGAAGGGGTTTGAATACCGTATCCTATCAACTGTGGACCTGTCTTCTCTCCTCTCTATGTCCTCGGTCTGTAGAGGGAAGGGGTTTGAATACCGTATCCTATCAACTGTGGACCCGTCTTCTCTCCTCTCCCTGTCCTCGGTCTGTAGAGGGAAGGGGTCGTGGAATCTAGCATCACGTGCACACACACGGACTATAGCATCACGTGCACACACACGGACTCTAGCATCACGTGCACACACGGACTCTGGCATCACGTGCACACACACGGATTCTGGCATCACGTGCACACACACACGGACTGTGACATCACACACACACACACACACACACACACACACACGGATTCTGGCATCACGTGCACACACACACGGACTCTGACATCACACACACACACACACACACACACACACACACACACACACGGATTCTGGCATCACGTGCACACACACACGGACTCTGACATCACACACACACACACACACACACACACACACACACACACACACGGACTCTGGTATCACGTGCACACACACACACACGGACTCTGGCATCACGTGCACACACACACACACACACACACAGACCCTGGCATCACGTGCACACACACACACACACACACACACACACACACACACAGACTCTGGCATGACGTGCACACACACACACACACACAGACCCTGGCATCACGTGCACACACACACACACACACACACACACACACACACACACACACACACACACACACACACACACACACAGACTCTGGCATGACGTGCACACACACACACACACACAGACCCTGGCATCACGTGCACACACACACACACACACACACACACACACAGACTCTGGCATGACGTGCACACACACACACACACACACACACACACACACACACACACACAGACTCTGGCATCACGTGCACACACACACACACACACACACACACACACAGACTCTGGCATCACGTGCACACACACACACACACACACACACACACACACACAGACCTTGGCATCACGTGCACACACACACACACACACACACACAGACCCTGGCATCACGTGCACACACACACACACACACACACACACACACACACACACACACACACAGACCCTGGCATCACGTGCACACACACACACACACACACACACACACACACACACACAGACTCTGGCATGACGTGCACACAGAGACATGAAGAGGGACTGGCCGTGGACACTCAGAACTGTGAAGAGAAACAAAGAGGAAGGCTGGGTGTTGTGTGGAGAAAGGACCTGTCTGGGAAAGGCTGTGGCCCGCAATTTGACAAAGGATATTCTCGTCATTATAACGGCTTCTCCCTGTTGTGACAGGCTGCTGAAAGACATATATTGATCTTCAGCCCATGCACGTATGTATATGTGTGTAACTAACTGACTGCCTGTCTGTCTGCCTGTGTTTCTTTCTTTCTGTCTGTCTGTCTGCCTGACAAAATCTAACAATCTGAATACCCCGACATTACTGACGTGTATTTAAGATGGATTTGACCTTAAATCAGGATCTCAGCTGTCAGAACAAAAACAAATATTATCGTGGAGAACATCGTCGAAAGATTTTCTCGTCAACACTTTGCAGAAACTGACGTCGAGAGGACGGGGTGAAGCTGACGTAAGGGGGGGACAATTTAACAGACAGCACTTTGCAGGAAGGGAGGGAAGATTTGTGGAGGTATGGGGGTATTCAGTCTGGCTCCCTGAAAAGACATTCATGTATTTCACAGTCAGTTGTTGACAGTGTAGGCGTTCATGTATTTCACAGTCAGTTGTTGACAGTGTAGGTAGTGTTCCTGTCAACAAATCAAGATTACCAAGATGACCTCCCTTGTGAACACAAACAAATTTCTCCATTTTTCCAAACCCGTGATCACAATATAAATTAAATACTTTGTCGACCTCCCGTCTATGATTATGGAGAAAATCAACATATAAGTAAACTGCGTAAGAATGACATAGCGTGGTAAGCACCACTTAAAACAAAATTTCACCCAAAGAACCAGTAAAATGTGGCAAGGTGATGGGTAGAAATAAGTCAGAAATGACTCCCATATAGAATTCACAAAATCAATGTACAAACCAAGGAAAGTCGGTTGGAAGAATGATAATTATATACTAGCCTCCCCTGGTGTTTGTTTGTTTTTGTGGGTTTTTTTTGTTGTTGTTGTTGTTTGTTTTTTTGTTTTTTGGTGTGTTTTTTTTTGTTTGTTTGTTTGTTTTTTGGGGGGAGGGGCTTTTTTTTAATTGGTTTCCGGAGAGACATTCATTCCGAAGGGGGGTGGGGATACAGTGAAAGTTCTGGAGGGGCATGTGGGGGGTGTATAGGGGATTTGGGGGATCTGTGTATGTCTGTATCTATGTTTGTGTGTGTAAGTAAGTGTGTATGTGGGGGGGGGGGATGTCTGTCTGTGTGTGCGTATGCGTGCGTGCGTGCGTGCGTATGTGTGCTTGCCTCTGTGTGTGTGTGTGTGTGTGTGTGTGTGGACAGAAATAAGGCGACTTGTTCTGCACTGAGGACGAAAGGGAAAGCAGAAAACTTGTGTTTCACTATAACACAATATTCATCGCCGCCCCAGTCTCTTCCTTCCCAGACTCCTTTAGCAACAGAGTGTTTGCTGACAGTGAGGCTGAACGTGTGCTGGCCATTGACTGACCTGGTGAACATCTATTAACACACTTCAAGCCTTCAATGTACTTACACCTGCCATTTTCAAGGATGAACTTTCTTTTCAAAACTTGATACCGCTCTGCCTGGGTTCGTGTTTTTTTGTTTTTTTGTTTTTTGTTTGTTTGTTTGTTGCTGTTGTTTTTGTTTTGTTTTGTTTTGTTTTTTTGTTTGTTTGTTTCTTTTCTTCTTTTTTTTTCTTTTTTTTTTTTTTTTGTTTTTTTTTGTTTTGTTTTTGTTGTTGTTTTTTTTCCTTTTTTTGTTTTGTTTTGTTTGTTTGTTTGTTTGTTCGTGTATGTATTCATTGTTTTCTTGTTGGAAACATTGTTGTAATTAGTAATATTCACTGCATTCACAATCTTCATTGTTTTCTTGTTGGAAACATTGTTGTAATTAGTAATATTCACTGCATTCACAATCTTCATTGTTTTCTTGTTGGAAACATTGTTGTAATTAGTAATATTCACTGCATTCACAATCTTCATTGTTTTCTTGTTGGAAACATTGTTGTAATTAGTAACATTCACTGCATTCACAATCTTCATTGTTTTCTTGTTGGAAACATTGTTGTAATTAGTAATATTCACTGCATTCACAATCTTCATTGTTTTCTTGTTGGAAACATTGTTGTAATTAGTAATATTCACTGCATTCACAATCTTCATTGTTTTCTTGTTGGAAACATTGTTGTAATTAGTAACATTCACTGCATTCACAATCTCTGTTCTATTCCCCCTTCCCGTGGCTCTTATGAATGTGTGCACCATTTTTCCACTCAGTGACATCTGAAGATGTTTTTTTCTCGAGGCCTGACTTAGCGCGTTGGGTTACACTGCTGGTCGGGCATCTGCTTGGCGGATGTGGTGTAGCGTATATGGATTTGACCGAACTCAGTGACGCCTCCTTGAGCTACTGATACTGATCGTTTATTGTTATTGTTGTCTTTTGTTTTTTTGTTGCTTTTTTTGTTGTTGTTGCTTTTTCCGTTGGAGAAAATGATTGATACTTTTTAGTGGTATTTTTGTATCCATTTGTAACGTCTGTCTATCGTTTCTTGTCTGATGTATTTTTAGACCTGTTTGTTACGTCTGTCCTCTATTCCACACGTGTTTTCTCTTTTTTTATATATAAACACAATATAGACAATTTATCGATAAAAGTTTCTCTAGAACAAGTGAATCACTTATTTCTTCGTTCTGTTTCTTTCAGTCTATCTTCTTCACTGTTGGAAACACAACCTTGGTAACAATTGGATGATCTCCCATTCCCTGGTGAAATCTGTATCTTTCCTTGATTGTTTCCTCTTTTCTCTCACATTTCAATCTGGTTCCCGAACCTTTTGGAGCCGTTATAGA
>NC_134876.1:477683-490183 GCF_041734735.1 Babylonia areolata | reverse complement strand
GACTTCAATAAATGGTTGCAGTACTGTGACCATGGACGATGGAGCGTCCTTCAGGCGCTGTGGGAACAACGAGGGCTGATCTGACTTCAATAAATGGTTGCAGTACTGTGACCATGGACGATGGAGCGTCCTTCAGGCGCTGTGGGAACAACGAGGGCTGATCTGACTTCAATAAATGGCTGCAGTACTGTGACCATGGACGATGGAGCGTCCTTAGGGACCGTCTGTCTCCTACCGCACCTGACTGGACGATCTGAGGGCGACACGTGGTGCAACTTGTTACGTGCAATGGTGAGTCAGGGTAGACAACGCGGCCGTCCAGTCCACACGGTTTGTGTTGGAGTCTATTGTCTATCTTTGTCATCGTCACCATTGAGTGGGGTGATGGGGGGGGGTGCGGGGGGAGGGCGTTGATGAGGGTGGGAGTGGTTACTCAGTGAACCAACTGGCTAGTCAACCAGATACACAGAAATGTCCAGCATGCACCAGACACGACAAAGAGTCATGTGCAAGTTGATGTTCCTCGTGTAATGATAGAATGGAGAAGACGACGAAGAAGGAGAAGGAGAAGATGGCAACAACGACAACGACGAAGAAGAAGGAGAAGATGGCAACAGCGACAACGACGACGAAGAAGGAGAAGATGGCAACAACGACAACGACGAAGAAGAAGGAGAAGATGGCAACAACGACAACGACGACGAAGAAGAAGAAGAAGATGGCAACAACGACAACGACGACGAAGAAGAAGAAGGAGAAGATGGCAACAACGACAACGACGACGAAGAAGAAGAAGGAGAAGATGGCAACAACGACAACGACGACGAAGAAGAAGAAGGAGAAGATGGCAACAACGACAACGACGAAGAAGAAGAAGGAGAAGATGGCAACAATGACGACGACGACGAAGAAGGGAAAGAAGAAGAAGAAGAAGAAAGATATATGATAAAAGTTGCTTCATGTTGGAATACGTATAAGCTTACCAGAGTCAGGTGGTAAATTACACCTGGGTACAAGCATAAAATTTCTCGCTCTGTTTTTGTTTTTTGTTTGATTGTTTGTTTTGTTTTGTTTTGTTTTGTTTTGTTTTCAGGTGGATGCGTTTATTTTCTGTTCTTTAAACAAGTTTAAGAGTTGGGGTTTAGCTGATGAGATTTATGCCAGGTGTGTGGATGTGAAGGAAAGGGAAATAAGCATGAGCCGAGGAATGTTATGTTTCTACACCAACAACTTGGTGCGATGTTTGTACAGACGGTGTTTTGAAGCTCAGTGTGCGGCTAGAAATGAGGGCGTTGGGTGTTTGCCGTGCGTACAGCAAAATGTTTGTGCGCGTAGGTAGCTTTGAAATCACGTCACGTGTGATCAATAGCGTGTCTGTGAATGGAGAGTCTATCGTGACTGGTTACCTGTTGGTGGTTGACCTGTGCAGCTTTGGGTTCAGGGTGTCCAGATACAGCGGTTTTGCTTTTTTTCTGAAGCCGTTAGTTCCGTCCCAAGCTTTACGGACCCTAGTTTCAAAATGATTACACATTCATCACAAAACTTCAACATCACCATCAACATGAACAACAATTTGAAAGGAACTGCGCGTCAACGGATGCATTCAAGATATAATCACTCTGCAGCGTGTGAAGTATTGCGTTTTGATCGATAATGCAATTCCACTGGGGCCTACAGACAATCATATTTTCAACAAAACTGTATTTTGACAGAATCAACGCGAAAAGATTTTATTTTTAAATCACAGTTTGTATCTTATCACCATCCCGTAAACTTTGATGACAACTGTCATAACAGGTCAGCAGGTGAGAAATCTCTTCACAGCTGAGTGGATGACATCACTAAAGGTTAAACGTCAAAGGTCCAGTAGCCATTTATGGCCATCGGGGAAGTGAGTTCATGTCCACTGTGTCCATGGCTCAGAAGGCGGGACCCAGTCAGGTATCCGTTCACACCTGGGTGGAGTGAGGAAACGAGTCAGATACCCGTTCACACCTGGGTGGAGTGAGGAAACGAGTCAGATACCCGTTCACACCTGGGTGGAGTGAGGAAACTTGGAGTCAGGTACCCGTTCACACCTGGGTGGAGTGAGGAAACGAGTCAGATACCCGTTCACACCTGGGTGGAGTGAGGAAACGAGTCAGATACCCGTTCACACCTGGGTGGAGTGAGGAAACCTGGAGTCAGGTACCCGTTCACACCTGGGTGGAGTGAGGAAACTTGGAGTCAGGTACCCGTTCACACCTGGGTGGAGTGAGGAAACGAGTCAGGTACCCGTTCACACCTGGGTGGAGTGAGGAAACTTGGAGTCAGGTACCCGTTCACACCTGGGTGGAGTGAGGAAACTTGGAGTCAGGTACCCGTTCACACCTGGGTGGAGTGAGGAAACTTGGAGTCAGGTACCCGTTCACACCTGGGTGGAGTGAGGAAACCTGGAGTCAGGTACCCGTTCACACCTGGGTGGAGTGAGGAAACGAGTCAGATACCCGTTCACACCTGGGTGGAGTGAGGAAACGAGTCAGATACCCGTTCACACCTGGGTGGAGTGAGGAAACCTGGAGTCAGGTACCCGTTCACACCTGGGTGGAGTGAGGAAACTTGGAGTCAGGTACCCGTTCACACCTGGGTGGAGTGAGGAAACGAGTCAGGTACCCGTTCACACCTGGGTGGAGTGAGGAAACTTGGAGTCAGGTACCCGTTCACACCTGGGTGGAGTGAGGAAACTTGGAGTCAGGTACCCGTTCACACCTGGGTGGAGTGAGGAAACTTGGAGTCAGGTACCCGTTCACACCTGGGTGGAGTGAGGAAACTTGGAGTCAGGTACCCGTTCACACCTGGGTGGAGTGAGGAAACTTGGAGCAAAATGCCTTTTCCAAGGACACAACACCGTGCCAGACAGGGAGCCTGGAACCTGGTCACTGGTGAACACGGATCAAAAGACCCAGCGACTGTGCCGTGGGCTCTTTGGACGCGTGACAACTGAAAGAGTTATGTTTTGTTTGGTCTTTGTCTTCAGAACTCTGGCTCATATCAGATGGTTGTTTCACACACACGCACGCACGCACGCACACACACACACGCACACACACACACACACACACACACACACACACACACACACACACACACACACACACACTAAATCTTCAAATTGTCTTCTTCTGCCCGAAGTGAGTTGCCTTTGCGGTCCCCTGGGCTATAAACAACATGAATTTAATTTCTATTCTTCTTCTTTTTTCTGCTATTATTGTTTTCCCTCCACTTCGCTCGTCTCCTCATCACCCTTTCCCCCTTCCTTCCTTCCTTCCTTCCTTCCTTCCTTCCTTCTTTTCTTCTTCTCCCCTTCTTCTTCTCTTCTTCTTCTTCTTCTTCTTCTTCTGCGTCTTGTATTTGTTCTTGTATTTTTTGTGTAATCTTCTTCGTCTTCTCCTTATGATATTGATTATGATGATGATGATATATGGAGAGAGAGAGAGAGAGATTGTAGAATTATAGATATATACATGTGTCAGCATTTACGAAAGTTTGAGAGAAGACGTGTATCTGTCTAGCAGTCTGTCTGCCTTCCTGCCTGCATGCCTGACAGCTCGCTTGCTCGTCTGTCTGCCCGCCTGTTGCTCGGTTCGTTTGTTTCGATATGTGAGCGCTGTATGAGTGTGCCCGAAAACGATGTTGCCATGGAGACGTAATCACTCTTTCGTTCAAAGTCAACATCAATCAGGCCATGAGCGGCAGACAGTGTGCAGCGGACAAACACGGGAGGGGGGGGGGAGGGGGCACAGGGGGCACGCCCACTGCCGGAATGGGGAGCTTAGTTAGCTGTGGATTGGAACAGGAGTGCGGGGATTTAGGGTATGTTGTTGAACTGGGGCTTCTTCTTCTTTTTCTTCTTCTTCTTCTTCTTCTTCGAGTTGTTCTTGTTCTTTCTGCTGATCTTCTCCTTCTTCGTTTGTGTTCTTTTTAGATACACACATATATGTATACATAGCATTCTTATATTGATTTTCATACTTCTTTTTTTCTGCTCTCTTCCTCTCTCTTCTTCTTCTGCTTCTTCTCTGCCAAGTGTTTCATGAGTCTGTGAGACGCATCTTCTGCTTCTTCGTTTTCTTTTTTCCTCCTCTTCCACCTTCTCATGCTCCTTCCCCACCTCCTCCTCCTCCACATCCTCCTCCTCCTTCTTCTTCTTCTTCTTCTACCTTTCCTTCTCCCCCCCCCCCTCTCCCCCCCTCCCCTTCTCCGCATCCACCACCTCCCTGTTTTTAACGTGTTCTGAGATGTGATCATTTTTTTGTTTTTTCTCTGTTGTAACTGCATGAGAAACTTTGTGCTGTAGTTGTAGGGGAAAGGGGGTGTTGCCAATACTGTTACTAAAGGTCCGTGTTTCATCACGACACTTCGGACAGTTCCAGCCTCAGCTAAATCCTACACTATTTCACGTTGGAAACTGCCGGTGAAATTGGATTGACCCAGGACTGTCAGCTCTGACCCAGGACCTTAGGCTGCACCTGTGTCTCTTTCCTGTGTCTCTCTTAAACTCTCTTTCTGTTTATGTTTCACTCTCTTTCTCTTTCGTTATTTCTCTTTTCTCTCCATTTCTGTGTGTGTGTGTGTGTGTGTGTGTGTGTCTGTGTGTGTGTCTGTGTGTGTGTGTGTGTCGGTGCGTGTGTCTGTGTCTGTGTGTCTGTGTGTGCGTGTGTGTTTGTGTGTGTCTGTGTCTGTGTGTCTGTGTGTGTGTATCTGTCTGGTTGGCTGTCTGGTTGGCTGTCTGTCTTTCTCTCTCGCTTCTTTTTCAGTTTCAGTTTCACTATTCCTCTCTTTTCCAGGCCTACCCATCCAGTACGGAAGGCTAAATCTCTGTTCCTCTGTTTGTCTCTCTACCTCTGCCTCCCTCCGTCTCGCTTCTCTCTCTTTCTTTCTGTCTCTGTCTCTCTCTCTCTCTGTCCCTCTCTCTGTCTCTCTCTCCCTCTCTCTCTCTCTCTCTATCTCTGACTCTCTGTCTCTGTCTCTCCCTCTCTCTCTCTTTCCTTCTCTCTCTCTCTCTCTACCTCTCCCTCCCTCCCCCTCATGTCTTTATTTAAATCGCTCTGTATCCCCTAGTAACGCACCAAAGGTTAGTTCATGGAAAAACAATACGAGAATGAAATAAACTTGTATTCTTTTCTTTTAAAGAAGGGGGCATGAGATGAACATATAAAACACGTTGTTGTTTTTAGTTCACTGCTGTACTTTTTGTTGTTAGTTTTGTTTTCTTGCTTGCTAACTTTCTTTTGTGCTGTTTTGAACTTTTCTGGTTGACAAAAAACTAGCACTGGGCTATTCATCAATCCAGGCAAAGGATTCAACATTCAGAATTCAACAGCCAGTAAACACATCACTGACTGATATATTTTAACAAGACCATGCATGATCACATTAAATCCAAATCAGTGAGGAAGTTTGTGGTTGTGTGTGTGTGTGTCTCTGTGTGTGTGTGTGTGTGTGTGTGTGTGTGTGTGTGTGTGTGTGTGTGTGTGTGTGTGTGTGTCTATATCTCACATGTTTGTCTGTCTGTCTGCCTCTGTCTCTCTCTCTCTCTTTCTCTTTCTTTCTCTCTCTCTCTCTTTCTCTTTCTCTATGTCTCTGTTTCTGTTTTGTCTCTCTGTCCCTGTCTCTGTCTCTCTGTCTCTGTCTCTCTCTCTCTCTTCTCTCTCTCTCTCTCTCTCTCTCTCTCTCTCTCTGTCTTGCTACCTCTGTCTCTCGTTTGATGATATACATGGAAGATGAACAATAAACTGAAACTAAGGAACTCAGTGAATAAGCAAACCAAGCTGCCATCTTCTCAGATAAAAGAAAGTCTCCATTTTCTGTGGAGTTCCGAACTCCACTGTTACGGAAAACGCAGACGAAGCTTTCAGGTGAACTTGATCTTCCTTTCATCATTGTCTATGTCTATGGACGTGTAATGATGTGCCTAATATATCTTATTCACACAACGTATGTGTTTGTGCAGTTGCGTCTGGTGTACTAAGAAGGAATGATATTGCCAGACACGTGCGCAAGTCGGTATAATTATGCTCCTTAACTTGTATCCTGAACTGATTTTCTTTCCCATCAAGACGAGCGAAATGGCCGAATGGTTAAAGCGTTGGATTTTAAAACTGGGGTTCTGTGCTCGACCCCGGTGCTGGTGTCTTGTGGATTAAGGATGGCTCTGTTTTCCTGTATCCCGGGTCAGCGTCAAACCCATTGTACAATCTCCAGTGTTTGTGTCAGGACATGAAACAGAATTCCGTCCAGTATGGCAGAATGGTGAAGACGCCACTCCACGTCTCACTCTGCGATGCTTCAGAAAGCCTTTCATATTCACTTTTCTGTTCTCGGGACTCGAGCACACTTCATTCCTTTATCGATGGTTGTCGTGGATGTCATCTTGACACGTTTCAGAAAGTAGCGAAGAGGCGTTCTTCTATCGGCCTTGCTGTCAAGGCAATGAAGGAGAGTGTGTCTTCTCCTTTAGCACTGGCATCAGTTTCCTATCCTTTCCAGGTCTGGTTGTCCGTCAGCTTTCCACTCTCTTCCTTCTTCCAGTACAGATTACCGTTATGAACACACGATCTCTTTTTCGGGGCTCCATTCCGTGTCCATGTGGACACGTCATCTTCTGATCCTTGGCGTACAGATGAATGAAAACCCTCACGTTGATATAATATATTTCTGGTGAAATGGTATTTACATTGCTAGAGAATGCAAGTTCTATTATCTCCTTCCCGTTTTCTCGCCATGCAGCCCTCCTCAGCATTCTAAACGTCGCTGAAGCCAGTTTTTCAAACCAAGCTAATTCTTGTCAGTCATATCCTATCGATTATATTCCATCGCCCACTTGTCCATTGTTTTTGGGCATGTGTGTGTGTGTGTGTGTGTGTGTGTGAGCACGCGTGCGCGTTTGTGTGTGTATGTGTGTGTGTGTTTGTGTGTGTGTGCGTGTGTGTGTGTGTGTTTGTGTGTGTGTGTTTGTTCATATATTTGTGTGCGCGCGCGTGTGTGTGTGGCTCTGTGTGTGTATGGCTCTGTGTGTGTGTGTGTGTGTGTGTGTGTGTGTGTGTGTGTGCATGTGTGTGTGTGTGTCTATCTGTCTGTCTATCCATGACTATTGTTGTGGCTTTTTTCTCACTTAAGTCAGTTCCGTAGCCATTCATTGTCAAGTTAACTACAAACAACCATGCTGACGTTCAGGAAGACTGTTCAAGAAATCACCGTCTCCGTGATCCGTGGAAGTTGCAATATAGGAATATGTGTATGTGTGTGTGTGTGTGTGTGTGTGTGTGTGTGTGTGTGTGTGTTGGGAGGGGGGATATGAGGAGTGTGTGTGGAGGGGGGGGGGGGGCTCGGGGTTCGTGTGCTTTTATATGAGTAGTGTTGGTCCTGTGAATATTCATTTGTGCTTTCGTATGTGTGAGACTGCATATCTGTTGCATGTTGTGTATCTGTTGTGCTTTCGTGTGTGTGTGTAAACGTGTGTGTGTATGCGCGCGCGCGCGCGCGCGCGTGTGTGTGTGTGTGTGTGAGTGTGTGTGTGAATGTGTGTGTGTGTGTGTGTGTGTGCTGTGTGTGTGCGTGTGTGTGAGTGTGTGTGTATTTACATTTATTTGCTTATCTATTTATCCATTACTATTATCATTATTGTTATTCATATCATATTATTTTTTCCTACATTTTATCATATGTACATATATTTATTTCTTTATCTTTTGCTATTTATCTTTTATTCTATTTCTATTCTTATTATTCTTATTTCTGTTTTTATTAATCAAAATCAATTAATCATTTATTCATTCGTTTGTTTAATGACTTATCCATTTATTTGTTTGTATATCTTATTTTACTTCATTTTTCCCTGACTCAGCGCGTTGGGTTATCTGCTGGTCAGGCATCTGCTTTCAAGATGTGGTGCAGCGTATATGAATTTGTCCGAACGCAGTAACGCCTCCTTGAGTAACTGAACTGAACATAACCCCCAAACCAAAGCAGTAGTGTAACGATTACTTTTTTTTTATCCATCACTGCCAAAAAAAACCGAAACTGTTGAGATATGGGCCCACACTACAAACTCATTGTCAGTACTTTTGTGTAGCAGTGTGTTAAACCACACTACAAACTCATTGTCAGTACTTTTGTGTAGCAGTGTGTTAAACCACACTACAAACTCATTGTCAGTACTTTTGTGTAGCAGTGTGTTAAACCACACTACAAACTCATTGTCAGTACTTTTGTGTAGCAGTGTGTTAAACCACACTACAAACTCATTGTCAGTACTTTTGTGTAGCAGTGTGTTAAACCACACTACAAACTTTCGTGGTGGGTCAGTCTGGAAAGTATAGAGACGGGGGACAGAAAAAGGAGATTCAATCTACTCCCCTACATCGAGCAGCAAACAGTGTGACCAGTGTGTCTCCCTGAGGGAGCTAGAGAGTGTGTGGCGGGGAATGGGACAGAACTGGCGTCTTCTGCCAATATCATAAAAACGGACAAACGAACCCCGGGGAGTCTGCAACACCGTGAAAGTGGAGCGGTACAGAGAATGGTGTGGGGAGGGAGGGGGTTAACTCTCATCACTGACCTCCCTTCGTCTTATTGATTCCCTGCAAAGAGGTTTTCGCCGCTGATCATCCAAGGACTGACTCCTTGGGCTAGCAGAAATGTCGTTGACTTTTGCCATGTTTTGAAGTTTAAAAATCCATCAACTGAAGTGCTTTCTTTTTTCCAGTGTTTGTTTCCCCCAATCCACCCCTATTTCAAATCTACTACATCTCGGAAAAATGCCGCGGGGGTTTTACTTTCCTTGGGATCAAAATATTGGATAACTTTCTCTAGTTTGCTGTTGAATGTCCAGTCTAATGCAAATGGCTTTTTCCTTTACTTTTTTTTTCTTCTACGGATTTTCACCATATTCCTGTCTCAGCTATTTAAAACCCATTCTTGATCATTTGTCCCTCCTACCACATCCCCTCTGTTCAGCCTGAACAGAGGCAAATGAAAATCCAGAACGATATGAAGTATCTGTTTGTTTGTGTGTCTGTGTCTCCGTGAGTCTGCCCTCTGTCAGCAGTAATCCCATCCCATCGTGTTGAAAGTTGACCATTAAACGAGTTGTGTCCTCGGTCAACTAAACAAAAAATGACATTGTGTGGGAATGCTTACAAACTCCGTATTACACTCTAGCTCTGTTGATGGAAGGAAAGTCATGCGATTTTACCATTAACTCAAACACCTTTATTTACATGATTTTATTATTTATTTTCAAAAATTAAACAAAAGGTTAAAGATCTGATAGCCATCGGGGCAGTGAACTCCTAGCCAATGTGTCTACGGCTCGACGTAGGAAGGCGAGGCCCAATCCTCTCCTTCCACAGTTTTTACCTTCCCCAACGAAAATCACATACCCGTTCACACCTCGCTGGAGTGAGTGGAAAATGGGAATGAAGTTCCTTTTCCTGACACAGCACCATACCTTCAATAAATCACCAACCCTGAGTGAAGTTCCTTTTCCTGACACAGCACCATACCTTAAATAAATCACCAACCATGAGTGAAGTTCCTTTTACAGGGACACAGCACCATACCTTAAATAAATCACCAACCATGAGTGAAGTTCCTTTTCCTGACACAGCACCATACCTTAAATAAATCACCAACCATGAGTGAAGTTCCTTTTCCTGACACAGCACCATACCTTAAATAAATCACCAACCATGAGTGAAGTTCCTTTTACAGGGACACAGCACCATACCTTAAATAAATCACCAACCCTGAGTGAAGTTCCTTGTCCTGACACAGCACCATACCTTAAATAAATCACCAACCATGAGTGAAGTTCCTTTTCCTGACACAGCACCATACCTTAAATAAATCACCAACCCTGAGTGAAGTTCCTTTTCCTGACACAGCACCATACCTTAAATAAATCACCAACCATGAGTGAGGTTCCTTTTCCTGACACAGCACCATACCTTAAATAAATCACCAACCATGAGTGAAGTTCCTTTTACAGGGACACAGCACCATACCTTAAATAAATCACCAACCATGAGTGAAGTTCCTTTTCCTGACACAGCACCATACCTTAAATAAATCACCAACCCTGAGTGAAGTTCCTTTTACAGGGACACAGCACCATACCTTAAATAAATCACCAACCATGAGTGAAGTTCCTTTTACAGGGACACAGCACCATACCTTAAATAAATCACCAACCATGAGTGAAGTTCCTTTTACAGGGACACAGCACCATACCTTAAATAAATCACCAACCATGAGTGAAGTTCCTTTTACAGGGACACAGCACCATACCTTAAATAAATCACCAACCATGAGTGAAGTTCATTTTACAGGGACACAGCACCATACCTTAAATAAATCACCAACCCTGAGTGAAGTTCATTCCCAAGAACACAGCACCATAGCCAAAAGAAATCTCCAACCCTGAGTGACGTTCATTCCCAAGAACACAGCACCATAGCCAAAAGAAATCTCCAACCCTGAGTGAAGTTCATTCCCAAGAACACAGCACCATGAAATGAAATCACCAACCTTGATCACTGGTAAACACTGGATCAGGTGCCCAGCTCCCAGAAGAATGTTCCACGGCACCCTGTTGACATGGCCCTGACCTGAAGACTCCTGAACCTGAAGGTTCGTTCTGAATTCTCACAACTGACTCACCCGGTGGTACCGGAGATCAAACCCCTAACCTGTGAAAAGGGTCGATTCAGTGACAACTCCACTGTCGGAACTATGATCAATGTTTGCTTCCACCCCAGCCTTCTCCTTCTGTCTCTCTCTCTCTCTCTCTCTCTCTCTCTCTCTCTCTCTCTCTCTCTCTCTCTGTGTCTCTCTCTCTCTATCTATATATCTATCTATCTATATATCTGCCCCTCTCTCTCTGTATATATATATATATATATATATATATATATAGAGAGAGAGAGAGAGAGAGAGAGAGAGAATAGAATATGTATTTGTTACCGAGTGTACCGAGGTCACAAGGAATATTGGGGGGGCGAGGGGGGGAGGGGACAGTACATAACAAGATGCGAACATAAATAGAAAATCATACACACACAGATACAGTAGAAATTAGGATACATAGTAGTGCATACCAATATAAAAACTTGTGCATACTTACACATGCACGCACTACACACACACACACACACACACACACACACACACACACACACACACACACACACACACACACACACACGTTTGAACAGAAGCTGCATATTACATGTGGATGGGGCTGATGACTAGATCTTCAGGTAGATGGTTGTTGGGTGTGTGTGTGTGTGTGTGTGTGTGTGTGTGTGTGTGTGTGTGTGTGTGTTTGCCTCTCTCTCTCTCTCTCTCTCTCTCTCTCTCTCTCTCGGTATCTCCGCATCACGAACTTCTGTCTCTGGGAGGATAGGGAGGAGGTGGGGGAGGGAACAGACGACTCTCCAGACCTGAAACGTTCTTTTCACCATTATACCTGCGCTACAAGTTAGCACTGTATGTCATGTGTACGTGCGTGTGCATGCACTGTGTCCGCCCCTGTACATCAGTGAGAGCGTGCACACGAGCTTGTGTGTGTGTGTGTGTGTGTGTGTGTGTGTGTGTGTGTGTGGCCATTGCTTTTCATCTGCTAAAAAAATAGCGTCCCGGATCGACAGTTTGTATAGGAATTAAATGGGCAATTTGCACGGAAGGTGCATCCAACTGAAAATAAAAATGGTAAGAACACCAAAAAAACCCTTCCCGAAGCCTTCCTGCTGCCGATATAACACCCTGAGAAGATGCTTATCATGCAGCTTCTTCTTCTTCTCTGCGTTAGTGGGCTGCAACTCCCACGTTCACTCGTATGTACACGAGTGGGCTTTTACGTGTATGACCGTTTTTACCCCGCCATGTAGGCAGCCATACTCCGCTTTCGGGGGTGTGCATGCTGGGTATGTTCTTGTTTCCATAACCGACCGAACGCTGAGATGGATTACGGGATCTTTAACGTGCATATTTGATCTTCTGCTTGCTTATACACACGAAGTGGACACTAGCAGGTCTGCACATATGTTGACCTGGGAGATCGGAAAAATCTCCACCCTTTACCCACCCGTTACCGAGATTCGAACCCGGGTCCCTCAGATTGAACGTCCAACGCTTTAACCACTCGGCTGTTGCGCCCGTCATCATGCAGCGGTCCACTATGATTTGGTAATCTACAAGCTAAACAGAGAGAAACATGGGGCACTATGATTTGGTAATCTACAAGCTAAACAGAGAGAAAAACATGGGGCACTATGATTTGGTAATCTACAAGCTAAACAGAGAGAAAAACATGGGGCACTATGATTTGGTAATCTACAAGCTAAACAGAGAGAAAAACATGGGGCACTATGATTTGGTAATCTACAAGCTAAACAGAGAGAAAAACATGGGGCACTATGATTTGGTAATCTACAAGCTAAACAGAGAGAAAAACATGG
>NC_134876.1:465183-475183 GCF_041734735.1 Babylonia areolata | reverse complement strand
GTCTGTTCATCAGGTTTGGGCTTTCATTGAGCTGCTAATGTTCGTCCGGCAATCTGATGTCAGAATGAACCAGACCTGCTGTCACCCGTGTGTTTTTTCGGAGTGTTTAGTGAACCAGCCACGCTGTCGCCTGGTTGTTTGTTTGGTCTATCATGGACATCCAGGTGTCATGACCTGGGTGCGGCCCGGCCCCCTTAGAGTGTAAGTAGTTAAGAGCCGAAACACTTGACTGAAGGGGGCTTCTCTAAATACCTTGTACTGTCCAGCTCTCCCTAGAGTTTCTTCTCACTTAAGATTCCTAACCAGTTAGTATTAACTGGGTTGTCCTTCTGACTGCTCTTTCAGACATTGCTTGTACCAGGCGTGTGGACATCGCACCAAGAGTATTTGTTGCAGAATCAGTGCGGTTTTGCCTGTAAACCAACAACAGCATTGTTTTACTCAAAGTCCACCTGTCCGAAGTGAGCATTAGTAAAACCACTTGATGACTGCATGCACACACAGGAATCCACACAGGGGGGACAAAACCAGACATCTAAAGGCGCTGATCAAAAATCCAAGGAACCCAAAACAATTGTCCACGAACACGACAGCATATAAAGAAATGTGCAGAAGGGGGTGAAAAGGTATAGGAGAAAAATACTTCAATGAAGAAAACGAATAAAAACAGATAATATCTGGTGTAAGATCAAATAAACCTTAAGATAATGATGGGGAAAAAACGTTTCGTGTCGTGGACTCCCAAGTGCACGGAAGTGCTGTCACTGGAGGTGTTCAGTTCACTGACTGGGTGTAACCACAACTCAGCTCACAGACTTCGTGTTTACAAAGCAGGATCCATGGAAGGTGTAGATGACGAACAGTTGGAGCGAAGGGGGTGGTGTAAATATGACTGGTGGGGTTGGGGGGGGGGGGTGAGGATGGGGTGCGGGTGGACGAGGAAAAAGGGGAGATAACGTGTGGAGCAAAAGCCCCCATTTCAACCCCAATCTATCACCTGCTGGTGCATTTAGAAAAAGAAGAAAACGGTGGATGGAATTTTATAGTCTCCTCGGCTTGTATGGTTTCAGACTTACTCAGTCCCAGCTAACTACTCAGAAATGAGTTTGTCATGCGTTCACAATGTTATAGTCTCATTAGCATGTATGATTTCAGAGCTACTCATTCCCAGCCAGTTACTCCTCAGGAATGAGTTTGCCATGAACTCACAAGGAAAGACCGAGTCTTGTGGGAGACTGTAATCCATTCTGTGCTGATTCCTGCAACTCCCCGGTGCAGCAGCACCAGGACTCATCAGGTGGAGAAACAAACTGTCGTTTTTATGCCCCGTCCGCGCCGAGCCTTGGGAACACACAGCGCCTTGGGAACACAGCGCCTTGGGAACACAGCGCCTTGGGAACACACAGCGCCTTGGGAACACACAGCGCCTTGGGAACACAGCGCCTTGGGAACACAGCGCCTTGGGAACACACAGCGCCTTGGGAACACAGCGCCTTGGGAACACACAGCGCCTTGGGAACACAGCGCCTTGGGAACACACAGCGCCTTGGGAACACACAGCGCCTTGGGAACACAGCGCCTTGGGAACACACAGCGCCTTGGGAACACAGCGCCTTGGGAACACACAGCGCCTTGGGAACACAGCGCCTTGGGAACACAGCGCCTTGGGAAATGGAAGAGAGTGTGGAGACGAACACGTTGTGATATGGAAGAGAGTGTGGAGACGAACACGTTGTGATATGGAAGATAGTGTGGAGACGAACACGTTGTGATATGGAAGATAGTGTGGAGACGAACACGTTGTGGTATGGAAGATAGTGTGGAGACGAACACGTTGTGATATGGAAGAGAGTGTGGAGATGAACACGTTGTGGTATGGAAGATAGTGTGGAGACGAACACGTTGTGATATGGAAGAACACGTTGTGATATGGAAGATAGTGTGGAGACGAACACGTTGTGATATGGAAGATAGTGTGGAGACGAACACGTTGTGATATGGAAGAACACGTTGTGATATGGGAGGAACTATGCAGAACGACATGAAGTATTAAAGCAACACAGATCACCACAACACCTTTTGTATTATGTTGCAACTCACCATCATAACATGTACCCAAGACACACGTAGAGAGAGAGGGAGAGGGGTGGGGCGGGTAGCGTGGGAGGGGGAGCGGGGGGGGGGGAGACGGAGGCGAGCCGACATACTGCAAAAAGACAAGACATTAATCATAGCTACTATCGATTACCTCCCCTGTGTTTACCTTGCTTTCGCCTTCGAAGGGTTCCAGTGAACATGGCGACAGGTCCGACATGTCAGGACTGAGGGGAGACAAACAGTCTGGCCCTTTCATCCCCCTCTCCCCCACCCACCCCCTCCCCCCACGTAATGAACCCGCCGCTCTGGTGCAGACAGTCTTTTTGGATCCTTCCACATCAGCAAGGATGTGACAGAGGTATCCTCACATCAGAGAGGAGGTTTCGTATGATCCATTACAACAACTGACGGGTTTAAGCAGACCGACTCTTTATCTGAAGCAGGTAAGAGTTCAAAGCATAACTGTGTCTTTGTGTTTCACTGGATGGCTTCGTTTGACCAACCACCATGCACTGGTTTTTAATCTTCAATATGCAGGCACACACTGTATGAAATATATTATTAGAACAGAATAGAATATGTCTTTATTACCAAGTGTACCGGGGTCGCAAGGAATATTGGGGGGGGGGGGGGTACATAACAAGGTACGAACATAATTTGAAAATCATACACAAACACAGATACAGTAGAAATTAGGATACATTCAAGTGCATATCAATATAAAAACTTGTGCATACTCACACATGCACGTTCTACACACACACACACACACACACACACACACACACACACACACGTTTGAACAGAAGCCGCATATTACATGTGGATGGGGATGATGACTAGATCTTCAGGTAGATGTACAGTTATAATCATTTTCCAAAAAAGTTGTTTCCTGTTAGCCTCAGAAGGTTGAGGCTCCAGTGTTTCCTGTTAGCCTCAGAAGGTTGAGGCTCCAATGTTTCCTGTTAGCCTCAGAAGGTTGAGGCTCCAGTGTTTCCTGTTAGCCTCAGAAGGTTGAGGCTCCAGTGTTTCCTGTTAGCCTCAGAAGGTTGAGGCTCCAATGTTTCCTGTTAGCCTCAGAAGGTTGAGGCTCCAGTGTTTCCTGTTAGCCTCAGAAGGTTGAGGCTCCAGTGTTTCCTGTTAGCCTCAGAAGGTTGAGGCTCCAGTGTTTCCTGTTAGCCTCAGAAGGTTGAGGCTCCAATGTTTCCTGTTAGCCTCAGAAGGTTGAGGCTCCAATGTTTCCTGTTAGCCTCAGAAGGTTGAGGCTCCAGTGTTTCCTGTTAGCCTCAGAAGGTTGAGGCTCCATGTGCTTTTTGACGTTCCGCGGACTGTGCGTGCGTGCATGTTTGTTTGTTTGCTTGTTTTTTCGCGTTTTTGTGTGTACGCACACGCTTTTTCTGGGTACGGTGTGTCGTGTTTGAATGCATGTATACTTATGTAGGCCTATGTATAACTTTTATGGGGAACACCACGAGCTGCCTATGTGGACGGTGTGAGCGTCAGTCTGTTGTGTTGTTGGTGTTATCATCATCATCATCTTCTTCAACATCATCATCATCACAACATTATTATTATCATTATTGTTGTTGTTGTTGTTAGTAGTAGTAATAGTATAGTAGCAGTTGTAGTATCATTCATCATCATCATCATCATCATCATCACCATTATTGTTGTTGTTGTTGTTAGTAGTAATAGTAGTAATAGTAGTAGTAGTATCATCATCACCTTCATCATCATTGTCATTATTATCATATTATTATCATATTATTATCATTATCGTTTTTGATTTGTTGTTTTTGTTAGTAGTAGTAGTGTCAGCATCATCAGCATCATCATTAATTCTTATAATCATTATCAATAAATACACCATACGGTACAGTTTCTTCTAGTTAGCTTTGGAGAATGTCAATAAATACACCATACGGTACAATTCCTTCAGGTTAGCTTTGGAGAATGTCAATAAATACACAAAACGGTACAATTTCTTCTGGTTAACTTTGGAGACGTCAATGAATACACTATACGGTCGTTTATGTCAGATTTGAAAAGAGGGGATTAACTCAGCTGCAACCTACCAAAGGGTTGAAATCATGTTTATTTCTCCGTCTATGTTTAGCTTGACTATCGGGAAAGAATGTACGAAAGAGAGTATGGGAAAGAGAGGGGATGGGAGAGACAGACAGACAGACAAAAAGACAGAGAGAGACAGACAGACAGAAAGACAGAGAGAGGGAAACAGACAGACAAACAGACAGACGGACAGAGACGCTTTCTTTGCTGATGCTACCACCAGACAATTCAACACACCAGGGACCTTCACCCATTCTTGGGGCGGGAGCCAAGCACAAGTCCAGCCACCATTCGGACGTTTTGTCATGGGACTTTTCTCCCTTGACTGGTCGATACGCGCCAAATGTGTAGCGGACGTGACGTCACATATGCACCAACGAGGAACATGGACGAGATGTTGGCAACTTGCTTCACATCCTGTGCATCCGGAAATGTGTTGTCACTTCCTGCTGGGCGTTTCCGAATAGACTTTTTTGTTTCGGGAGGTCAGCATTATTACACACACACACACGCGCGCGCGCGCGCGCGAAAGCAAGCACCATCTATTTGGAATGAATGAGAGTTGAAAAGAGCGCTGAGAGTATATGTAAACTATCAATGTCAATTTGACAGCCTGCTGTAAAGTGGTGAAGACAGAGGATAATGATGGGATCCTCTGAGGCTGAAGGTGTATTCGCCTTCTCTGCGTGGACGAAAAATGCCTGCGTACGTGCATGAACACGTGCAGAAGTTAGTCCATGTTTGTGTCTGTGGATGCACGCACATGCGTGCGCGACACACGCACGCACACACACACATGCACGCACACACAAACACACACACATACATACATACACGTACGGACGTATGCAAGCACAAAGCATTTCCATTGAATTAATGCATGAACACGCACAGTGGATGTTTGCGTCTGTAGACACTCAATGTGCATGGTCGTCATCCCATCACCCCAAATGTAACTCAGGTTGCTGAATCAGTATCCCAATGAAAGAAGAAAGAAAGAAAGAAAGAAAGAAAGAAGAAAGAAAGAAAAGTGTACGTGACAAAGGAAAACAGACAGACAACAAAGGATCCAAATATGTAGTGAACGAGACACTCTTCAACGGACTACGAATAACATCCTGGACTGATCATCTCTATTATTTATCGCTTGTTGTGTTAGCTATTTTCTGGTCTTACCTGTGTTGTTTTTGACGCCTGAAAGCGTATCTTCAGGTCTGCAGTAGTGCGTGTGGAACGCCACCCACGTTTTGAGACCCAGTCATTATTAGCCCTTACATAACCAACATTAATAATACTGGGGACCCAGTACATAACCAACAGTAACAATACTGGGGACCCAGTCATTATTAACCCCTTACATAACCAACAGTAACAATACTGGGTACCCAGTACATAACCAACAGTAACAATACTGGGGACCCAGTACATAACCAACAGTAACAATACTGGGGACCCAGTCATTATTAGCCCTTACATAACCAACATTAACAATACTGGGTACCCAGTACATAACCAACAGTAACAATACTGGGGACCCAGTCATTATTAGCCCTTACATAACCAACAGTAACAATACTGGGTACCCAGTACATAACCAACAGTAACAATACTGGGGACCCAGTACATAACCAACAGTAACAATACTGGGGACCCAGTCATTATTAGCCCTTACATAACCAACATTAACAATACTGGGTACCCAGTACATAACCAACAGTAACAATACTGGGGACCCAGTCATTATTAGCCCTTACATAACCAACAGTAACAATACTGGGTACCCAGTACATAACCAACAGTAACAATACTGGGGACCCAGTACATAACCAACAGTAACAATACTGGGGACCCAGTACATAACCAACAGTAACAATACTGGGGACCCAGTACATAACCAACAGTAACAATACTGGGCACCCGGTACATAACCAACAGTAACAATACTGGGGACCCAGTACATAACCAACAGTAACAATACTGGGGACCCAGTCATTATTAGCCCTTACATAACCAACAGTAACAATACTGGGGACCCGGTACATAACCAACAGTAACAATACTGGGGACCCAGTACATAACCAACAGTAACAATACTGGGGACCCAGTCATTATTAGCCCTTACATAACCAACAGTAACAATACTGGGGACCCAGTACATAACCAACAGTAACAATACTGGGGACCCAGTACATAACCAACAGTAACAATACTGGGGACCCGGTACATAACCAACAGTAACAATACTGGGGACCCAGTACATAACCAACAGTAACAATACTGGGGACCCAGTCATTATTAGCCCTTACATAACCAACATTAACAATACTGGGGACCCGGTACATAACCAACAGTAACAATACTGGGGACCCAGTACATAACCAACAGTAACAATACTGGGGACCCAGTCATTATTAGCCCTTACATAACCAACAGTAACAATACTGGGGACCCAGTACATAACCAACAGTAACAATACTGGGGACCCAGTACATAACCAACAGTAACAATACTGGGGACCCAGTACATAACCAACAGTAACAATACTGGGGACGCGGTACATAACCAACAGTAACAATACTGGGGACCCAGTACATAACCAACAGTAACAATACTGGGGACCCAGTACATAACCAACAGTAACAATACTGGGGACGCGGTACATAACCAACAGTAACAATACTGGGGACCCAGTACATAACCAACAGTAACAATACTGAGGGCGCGGTACATAACTAACATTAACAATACTGGGGACGCGGTACATAACCAACAGTAACAATACTGGGGACCCAGTACATAACCAACAGTAACAATACTGGGGACGCGGTACATAACCAACAGTAACAATACTGGGGACCCAGTACATAACCAACAGTAACAATACTGAGGGCGCGGTACATAACCAACATTAACAATACTGGGGACGCGGTACATAACCAACAGTAACAATACTGGGGACCCAGTACATAACCAACATTAACAATACTGGGGACGCGGTACATAACCAACATTAACAATACTGGGGCGCTTTAGGTAGACACGAACATGTGCAGACAGTTTGACTGTGAAACGAGAGAAAGGGGGGGAGGAAGAGAGTCCTTTGTTTCTGCATAGATAAAGGCATCAATAGTACACATCAATAGCACACATCAATAGCACAATCAATACCATACATCAATAGCACACATCAATAGCATACATCAATAGCACAATCAATACCATACATCAATAGCACACATCAATAGCACACATCAATAGCATACATCAATAGCACACATCAATAGCACAATCAATACCATACATCAATAGCACACATCAATAGCACACACCAATAGCACACATCAATAGCACACACCAATAGCACTAGAATGATCAACTTTCTGGAATCTTCAGTTTCTAACGAAACACAAATTTTAGGGACATCACACACAATTCCGTTGTCTCTTTCTATGTATGTTTCTCTGTCTTTCTGTGTTCAGATTGATCAAATAAAACCATCATCATGCTCTCTCTCTCTCTCTCTCTCTCTCTCTCTCTCTCTCTCTCTCTCTCTCTCTCTGGACAACGATCCAGATCTTTTTCCCTCCATATCCTATCAAAATTTGTGAATAAGAATGGTTGATTATCTGGCTGTCTCAATGGACGCAGGGCTGTGTGCACATTTGCGTCAATACAAGTATAATGTACGCAATGCACGTGCGCGATGTTTGTTGATATATTCATCACGGAAGAAACTAGCATGGGGAGAGGAAAGTAGCATCCCGAGAAAACCTAACTGCCACCCCAACAATCCCCACATTGATCGGTACAGGCCAATGGGCAGGAATGAGAAAGGAATGCTCTCCCCTGACGTACAGCAAAACAGACAGACGGACCTTGAAGACCCAGCGGGACACCGGAGGGGTGTGAGGGAGATGGCAGGGGTTAACTTTCATCAGTGACCTCCCGTCACTGTGTTGATGTCTGGAAGGATGGTTTTTGAAACAGGTAAAGAACTCTAAAACTGAACAGAAATATCGTGACTGAGTCAAAGAGAGAAACAGAAAACGTCTGTTTGGTATTCACCTAATATTTGTCGTTTTAAAAACCTCTTCCTCAAATTACCATCATCAAAATATTGCAAATGGAAGGCTCTTATACTGAAGAGGTGAATGTTTACAAAGAATACCACAATTCTGACGACGGAAGCTAAAGGTTGTGTCGTTCAGACACCCACTGGACATCCTGTGTAGAGGAGAAGAGAGGACTGGCCGTACTGAGTGAGTTAAATTTCCAGCATGAAACCAATCGCATGTGTTTGCTATCATGCAGATCCAATGTCAAAATTAGATGCAATGTCTGATGATAACGTGATGACTTGGTAAACTGTTAAAACAGTAAATTGGTCATTTTACATACCCGATGTTTGCAAGAGATGTTACTGACTGAGAATGCTTTAATGCTTGTGTTTGCTTATTTGGTGAGCCAGAATATTTGTCCGTCCCTTGATTGAAATCTTATGCGTGTTTTCGTTAATGATTCAAATCAGTCCATGGTATCTACAAGTCAGTGTGTTTGTTTGTAATAAAAAGGATGCGGAACATCCATTTCTTTCACACAGTTTTGTCATACGAAGGATGCGGAACATTTCTTTCACACAGTTTTGTAATACGAAGGATGTGGAACATCTATTTCTTTCACACAGTTTTGTAATACGAAGGATGCGGAACATCCATTTCTTTCACACAGTTTTGTAATACGAAGGATGTGGAACATCTATTTCTTTCACACAGTTTTGGAATACGAAGGATGTGGAACATCTATTTCTTTCACACAGTTTTGGAATACTAAGGATGTGGAACATCTATTTCTTTCACACAGTTTTGTAATACGAAGGATGTGGAACATCTATTTCTTTCACACAGTTTTGTCATACGAAGGATGTGGAACATCTATTTCTTTCACACAGTTTTGTAATACGAAGGATGCGGAACATCCATTTCTTTCACACAGTTTTGTAATACGAAGGATGTGGAACATCTATTTCTTTCACACAGTTTTGGAATACGAAGGATGTGGAACATCTATTTCTTTCACACAGTTTTGGAATACGAAGGATGTGGAACATCTATTTCTTTCACACGGTTTTGTAATACGAAGGATGTGGAACATCTATTTCTTTCACACAGTTTTGTAATACGAAGGATGTGGAACATCTATTTCTTTCACACAGTTTTGTAATACGAAGGATGTGGAACATCTATTTCTTTCACACAGTTTTGGAATACGAAGGATGTGGAACATCTATTTCTTTCACACAGTTTTGGAATACGAAGGATGTGGAACATCTATTTCTTTCACACAGTTTTGGAATACGAAGGATGTGGAACATCTATTTCTTTCACACAGTTTTGTAATACGAAGGATGTGGAACATCTATTTCTTTTACACAGTTTTGTAATACGAAGGATGTGGAACATCTATTTCTTTCACATAGTTTTGGAATACGAAGGATGTGGAACATCTATTTCTTTCACATAGTTTTGGAATACGAAGGATGCGGAACATCTATTTCTTTCACAATGTTTTGCCGCCCCCTGCATAAAAAAATTATCAGCATCGATAAAATTCAAAGTGAAGTAAAACAGAACAATGATTCAATGCCATCATTTACAAAGGCCAACTGGTCCATTCTAAAATAGATTAAATCACGACTTGAATCCACATGGACATTGCACATTTTGCTATTTCTACAAATTGGAGAACTGGAATTAGTTGATCTGCTTTGATCAGAAGCAGGTCATCAATTCTTCAGTCTATAAAAAGAAAACACGGCAGATTTTGAAAAAGAAGT
>NC_134876.1:420183-460183 GCF_041734735.1 Babylonia areolata | reverse complement strand
AAGAAAAGTAAACATTATACTCCATGAGTTGCATGCAACAGAAGCCACAAAAAACATAAAGAGAAAAGAAGAAGAAGAAATAAAAACAGAAGAAATGTAAGAAGAAGAAACATACACACAAAAAAGCTACAACAAGAACAGACTTATGATACAGATTTATACACACTTACCTCCCGAATAACGCCCAGAAGCCCAAAGCGTTTAAACAAAATACCAAAAAGCACGCCAAAACTGTACCACATCATGAAAACAAACAACCACACGCTGCGTGTGCACATAAAAACAGAAACCCGCATGCACATAAACACATATGCACGCACACTCCTGCAAATTCGCCCGCATCGTCCTCCTAACCAACCTCCACACACACACACATACACACATACGCGCGCGCGCACACGCACGCACGCACACACACAATTACACACGCGCACACAAACACACACATACACACACACCTCATACGCGTGCGTACAGACTCCAGCAAATGCTTGTTCATGCCCTTTTAATAAAATAACAGCGCGCGCGCGCGTGCATGTGTGTGTGCGTGCATGCGTGCGTGTCTGTCTGTCCCTGTCTGTCTGTCTGTCTGTGTATATATGTATGTATCCGAGTATGTGTGTGGGGCGGGAGTGAGGTGTGAATATGTGTGTGTGTGTGTCTGTGTGTGTGTCTGTGTGTGTGTGTGTGTTTGTGTGTGTGTGTGTGTCTGTCTGTCTGTCTGTGTGTGTGTGTTTGTGTGTGTGTGTGTGTGTGTCTGTGCGTCTGTGTGTCTCTGTGTGTCTCTGTGTGTGTGTTTGTGTGTGTGTGTGTGTGCGCGCGCGCGTGCGCGCGTGACTGCCAGAAAGAGAGAGAGAGAGCAAACTTTACTGTACAAGTCCCCAAAAAGAGACGACCACAGAAAACAGCTGGTCGGCAACTTATGACCCCTCCCTCCCACACCAATACCAGCAACCATCCTCTTCCCTACCCCCCTCGTCCCCTCCCCCTCACCTACCCCGTCCACCCACCAAGCCACCCACCTAACTACACCCTTCTGTGCAAACAGCCGCCAGCTGGAAAGACAAGACAGACAGAGACAGCGGCAAAGACAGCGAGACAGAAGGGGAAGAAAAGCTAAACCTGTTGGGTCCAAGCACAGTTTGCTGAAAAGAGTACATGGTTATACTAAACCTGTTGGGTCCAAGCAGTTTGCTGAAAAGAGTACATGGTTATACTAAACCTGTTGGGTCCAAGCAGTTTGCTGAAAAGAGTACATGGTTATACTAAACCTGTTGGGTCCAAGCACAGTTTGCTGAAAAGAGTACATGGTTATACTAAACTTGTTGGGTCCAAGCAGTTTCCTGAAAAGAGTACATGGTTATACTAAACCTGTTGTGTCCAAGCAGTTTGCTGAAAAGAGTACATGGTTATACTAAACTTGTTGGGTCCAAGCAGTTTGCTGAAAAGAGTACATGGTTATACTAAACCTGTTGGGCCCAAGCACAGTTTCCTGAAAAGAGTACATGGTTATACTAAACTTGTTGGGTCCAAGCACAGTTTCCTGAAAAGAGTACATGGTTATACTAAACTTGTTGGCTCCAAGCAGTTTGCTGAAAAGAGTACATGGTTATACTAAACTTGTTGGGTCCAAGCAGTTTGCTGAAAAGAGTACATGGTTATACTAAAGTTGTTGGGTCCAAGCACAGTTTGCTGAAAAGAGTGCATGGTTATACTAAACCTGTTGGGTCCAAGCAGTTTGCTGAAAAGAGTGCATGGTTATACTAAACCTGTTGGGTCCAAGCACAGTTTGCTGAAAAGAGTACATGGTTATACTAAACCTGTTGGGTCCAAGCACAGTTTGCTGAAAAGAGTACATGGTTATACTAAACTTGTTGGGTCCAAGCAGTTTGCTGAAAAGAGTACATGGTTATACTAAATCTGTTGGGTCCAAGCAGTTTGCTGAAAAGAGTACATGGTTATACTAAACTTGTTGGGTCCAAGCAGTTTGCTGAAAAGAGTACATGGTTATACTAAACTTGTTGGGTCCAAGCAGTTTGCTGAAAAGAGTACATGGTTATACTCAACCTGTTGGGTCCAAGCACAGTTTGCTGAAAAGAGTACATGGTTATACTAAACTTGTTGGGTCCAAGCACAGTTTGCTGAAAAGAGTGCATGGTTATACTAAACCTGTTGGGTCCAAGCAGTTTCCTGAAAAGAGTACATGGTTATACTAAACCTGTTGGGTCCAAGCACAGTTTGCTGAAAAGAGTACATGGTTATACTAAACTTGTTGGGTCCAAACACAGTTTGCTGAAAAGAGTACATGGTTATACTAAACTTGTTGGGTCCAAGCAGTTTGCTGAAAAGAGTACATGGTTATACTAAACTTGTTGGGTCCAAACACAGTTTGCTGAAAAGAGTACATGGTTATACTAAACTTGTTGGGTCCAAGCAGTTTGCTGAAAAGAGTACATGGTTATACTAAACTTGTTGGGTCCAAGCAGTTTGCTGAAAAGAGTACATGGTTATACTAAACTTGTTGGGTCCAAGCAGTTTGCTGAAAAGAGTACATGGTTATACTAAACTTGTTGGGTCCAAGCACAGTTTGCTGAAAAGAGTACATGGTTATACTAAACCTGTTGGGTCCAAGCACAGTTTGCTGAAAAGAGTACATGGTTGTACTAAACCTGTTGGGTCCAAGCACAGTTTGCTGAAAAGAGTACATGGTTATACTAAACTTGTTGGGTCCAAGCAGTTTGCTGAAAAGAGTACATGGTTATACTAAACTTGTTGGGTCCAAGCACAGTTTGCTGAAAAGAGTACATGGTTATACTAAACTTGTTGGGTCCAAGCAGTTTGCTGAAAAGAGTACATGGTTATACTAAACTTGTTGGGTCCAAGCAGTTTGCTGAAAAGAGTACATGGTTATACTAAAGTTGTTGGGTCCAAGCACAGTTTCCTGAAAAGAGTGCATGGTTATACTAAACCTGTTGGGTCCAAGCAGTTTCCTGAAAAGAGTGCATGGTTATACTAAACCTGTTGGGTCCAAGCACAGTTTGCTGAAAAGAGTACATGGTTATACTAAACCTGTTGGGTCCAAGCACAGTTTGCTGAAAAGAGTACATGGTTATACTAAACTTGTCGGGTCCAAGCAGTTTGCTGAAAAGAGTACATGGTTATACTAAATCTGTTGGATCCAAGCAGTTTGCTGAAAAGAGTACATGGTTATACTAAACTTGTTGGGTCCAAGCAGTTTGCTGAAAAGAGTACATGGTTATACTAAACTTGTTGGGTCCAAGCAGTTTGCTGAAAAGAGTACATGGTTATACTAAACCTGTTGGGTCCAAGCACAGTTTGCTGAAAAGAGTACATGGTTATACTAAACTTGTTGGGTCCAAGCACAGTTTGCTGAAAAGAGTGCATGGTTATACTAAACCTGTTGGGTCCAAGCAGTTTGCTGAAAAGAGTACATGGTTATACTAAACTTGTTGGGTCCAAGCAGTTTGCTGAAAAGAGTACATGGTTATACTAAACCTGTTGGGTCCAAGCACAGTTTGCTGAAAAGAGTACATGGTTATACTAAACTTGTTGGGTCCAAACACAGTTTGCTGAAAAGAGTACATGGTTATACTAAACTTGTTGGGTCCAAGCAGTTTGCTGAAAAGAGTACATGGTTATACTAAACTTGTTGGGTCCAAACACAGTTTGCTGAAAAGAGTACATGGTTATACTAAACTTGTTGGGTCCAAGCAGTTTGCTGAAAAGAGTACATGGTTATACTAAACTTGTTGGGTCCAAGCAGTTTGCTGAAAAGAGTACATGGTTATACTAAACTTGTTGGGTCCAAGCAGTTTGCTGAAAAGAGTACATGGTTATACTAAACTTGTTGGGTCCAAGCAGTTTGCTGAAAAGAGTACATGGTTATACTAAACTTGTTGTGTCCAAGCAGTTTGCTGAAAAGAGTACATGGTTATACTAAACTTGTTGGGTCCAAGCAGTTTGCTGACAAGAGTACATGGTTATACTAAACTTGTTGGGTCCACGCAGTTTGCTGAAAAGAGTACATGGTTATACTAAACGTGTTGGGTCCAAGCAGTTTGCTGAAAAGAGTACATGGTTATACTAAACTTGTTGGGTCCAAGCAGTTTGCTGAAAAGAGTACATGGTTATACTAAACCTGTTGTGTCCAAGCACAGTTTGCTGAAAAGAGTACATGGTTATACTAAACTTGTTGGGTCCAAGCAGTTTGCTGAAAAGAGTACATGGTTATACTAAACCTGTTGGGTCCAAGCAGTTTGCTGAAAAGAGTACATGGTTATACTAAACTTGTTGGGTCCAAGCAGTTTGCTGAAAAGAGTACATGGTTATACTAAACCTGTTGGGTCCAAGCACAGTTTGCTGAAAAGAGTACATGGTTATACTAAACTTGTTGGGTCCCAAGCAGTTTGCTGAAAAGAGTACATGGTTATACTAAACTTGTTGGGTCCAAACACAGTTTGCTGAAAAGAGTACATGGTTATACTAAAACTTGTTGGGTCCAAGCAGTTTGCTGAAAAGAGTACATGGTTATACTAAACTTGTTGGGTCCAAGCAGTTTGCTGAAAAGAGTACATGGTTATACTAAACTTGTTGGGTCCAAGCAGTTTGCTGAAAAGAGTACATGGTTATACTAAACTTGTTGGGTCCAAGCAGTTTGCTGAAAAGAGTACATGGTTATACTAAACTTGTTGGGTCCAAGCACAGTTTGCTGAAAAGAGTACATGGTTATACTAAACCTGAGGGGTCCAAGCACAGTTTGCTGAAAAGAGTACATGGTTGTACTAAACCTGTTGGGTCCAAGCACAGTTTGCTGAAAAGAGTACATGGTTATACTAAACTTGTTGGGTCCAAGCAGTTTGCTGAAAAGAGTACATGGTTATACTAAACCTGTTGGGTCCAAACACAGTTTGCTGAAAAGAGTACATGGTTATACTAAACTTGTTGGGTCCAAGCACAGTTTGCTGAAAAGAGTACATTGTTATACTAAACTTGTTGGGTCCAAGCAGTTTGCTGAAAAGAGTACATGGTTATACTAAACCTGTTGGGTCCAAGCACAGTTTGCTGAAAAGAGTACATGGTTATACTAAACTTGTTGGGTCCAAGCAGTTTCCTGAAAAAAGTACATGGTTATACTAAACTTGTTGGGTCCAAGCAGTTTGCTGAAAAGAGTACATGGTTATACTAAACGTGTTGGGTCCAAGCAGTTTGCTGAAAAGAGTACATGGTTATACTAAACTTGTTGGGTCCAAGCAGTTTGCTGAAAAGAGTACATGGTTATACTAAACCTGTTGTGTCCAAGCACAGTTTGCTGAAAGAGTACATGGTTATACTAAACTTGTTGGGTCCAAGCAGTTTGCTGAAAAGAGTACATGGTTATACTAAACCTGTTGGGTCCAAGCAGTTTGCTGAAAAGAGTACATGGTTATACTAAACTTGTTGGGTCCAAGCAGTTTGCTGAAAAGAGTACATGGTTATACTAAACCTGTTGGGTCCAAACACAGTTTGCTGAAAAGAGTACATGGTTATACTAAACTTGTTGGGTCCAAGCAGTTTGCTGAAAAGAGTACATGGTTATACTAAACCTGTTGGGTCCAAGCACAGTTTGCTGAAAAGAGTACATGGTTATACTAAACTTGTTGGGTCCAAGCAGTTTGCTGAAAAGAGTACATGGTTATGCTAAACTTGTTGGGTCCAAGCAGTTTGCTGAAAAGAGTACATGGTTATACTAAACCTGTTGGGTCCAAGCACAGTTTGCTGAAAAGAGTACATGGTTATACTAAACTTGTTGGGTCCAAGCAGTTTGCTGAAAAGAGTACATGGTTATACTAAACCTGTTGGGTCCAAGCACAGTTTGCTGAAAAGAGTACATGGTTATACTAAACTTGTTGGGTCCAAGCAGTTTGCTGAAAAGAGTACATGGTTATACTAAACTTGTTGGGTCCAAGCAGTTTGCTGAAAAGAGTACATGGTTATACTAAACCTGTTGGGCCCAAGCACAGTTTCCTGAAAAGAGTACATGGTTATACTAAACTTGTTGGGTCCAAGCACAGTTTGCTGAAAAGAGTACATGGTTATACTAAACTTGTTGGCTCCCAAGCAGTTTGCTGAAAAGAGTACACTGGTTATACTAAACTTGTTGGGTCCAAGCAGTTTGCTGAAAAGAGTACATGGTTATACTAAAGTTGTTGGGTCCAAGCACAGTTTGCTGAAAAGAGTGCATGGTTATACTAAACCTGTTGGGTCCAAGCAGTTTGCTGAAAAGAGTGCATGATTATACTAAACCTGTTGGGTCCAAGCACAGTTTGCTGAAAAGAGTACATGGTTATACTAAACCTGTTGGGTCCAAGCACAGTTTGCTGAAAAGAGTACATGGTTATACTAAACTTGTTGGGTCCAAGCAGTTTGCTGAAAAGAGTACATGGTTATACTAAAATCTGTTGGGACCAAGCAGTTTGCTGAAAAGAGTACATGGTTATACTAAACTTGTTGGGTCCAAGCAGTTTCTGAAAAGAGTACATGGTTATACTAAACTTGTTGGGTCCAAGCAGTTTGCTGAAAAAGAGTAACATGGTTATACTAACTTGTTGGGTCCAAGCACAGTTTGCTGAAAAGAGTACATGGTTATACTAAACTTGTTGGGTCCAAGCACAGTTTGCTGAAAAGAGTACATGGTTTATAATAAACTCTGTTGGGTCCAAGCAGTTTGCTGAAAGAGTACATGGTTATACTAAACTTGTTGGGTCCAAGCAGTTTGCTGAAAAGAGTACATGGTTATACTAAACACCTGTTGGGTCCAAGCCACAGTTTGCTGAAAAAGAGTGACTTGGTTATACTAAACCTTGTTGGGTCCAAAGCAGTTTGCTGAAAAGAGTACATGGTTATACTAAACTTGTTGGGTCCAAGCAGTTTGCTGAAAAGAGTACATGGTTATACTAAACTGTTGGGTCCAAGCACAGTTTGCATGAAAAGATGTACATGTTATACTAAAACTTGTTGGGTCCAAGCAGTTTGCTGAAAAGAGTACATGGTTTATACTAAACTTGTTGGGTCCAAGCACCGTTTGCTGAAAAGAGTACATGGTTATACTAAACTTGTTGGGTCCAAGCAGTTTGCTGAAAAGAGTACATGGTTATACTAAACTTGTTCGGGTCCAAAGCCAGTTTGCTGAAAAGAGTACATGGTTATACTAAACCTGTTGGGTCCAAGCACAGTTTGCTGAAAAGAGTACATGGTTATACTAAACCTGTTGGGTCCAAGCACAGTTTGCTGAAAAGAGTACATGGTTATACTAAACTTGTTGGGTCCAAGCAGTTTGCTGAAAAGAGTACATGGTTATACTAAACTTGTTGGGTCCAAGCACAGTTTGCTGAAAAGAGTACATGGTTATACTAAACTTGTTGGGTCCAAGCCAGTTTGCTGAAAAGAGTACATGGTTATACTAAACTTGTTGGGTCCAAGCAGTTTGCTGAAAAGAGTACATGGTTATACTAAACTTGTTGGGTCCAAGCAGTTTGCTGAAAAGAGTACATGGTTATACTAAACCTGTTGGGTCCAAGCACAGTTTGCTGAAAAGAGTACATGGTTATACTAAACTTGTTGGGTCCAAACACAGTTTGCTGAAAAGAGTACATGGTTATACTAAACCTTGTTGGGTCCAAGCAGTTTGCTGAAAAGAGTACATGGTTATACTAAACTTGTTGGGTCCAAGCACAGTTTGCTGAAAAGAGTACATGGTTATACTAAACTTGTTGGGTCCAAGCAGTTTCTGAAAAGAGTACATGGTTATACTAAACTTGTTGGGTCCAAGCAGTTTGCTGAAAAGAGTACATGGTTATACTAAACTTGTTGGGTCCAAGCAGTTTGCTGAAAAGAGTACATGGTTATACTAAACTTGTTGGGTCCAAGCACAGTTTGCTGAAAAGAGTACATGGTTATAACTAAACCTGTTGGGTCCAAGCAGTTTGCTGAAAAGAGTACATGGTTATACTAAACCTGTTGGGTCCAAGCACAGTTTTGCTGAAAAGAGTACATGGTTATACTAAACTTGTTGGGTCCAAGCAGTTTGCTGAAAAGAGTACATGGTTATACTAAACCTGTTGGGTCCAAGCAGTTTGCTGAAAAGAGTACATGGTTATACTAAACTTGTTGGGTCCAAGCAGTTTGCTGAAAAGAGTACATGGTTATACTAAACTTGTTGGGTCCAAGCAGTTTGCTGAAAAGAGTACATGGTTATACTAAACTTGTTGGGTCCAAGCAGTTTGCTGAAAAGAGTACATGGTTATACTAAACTTGTTGGGTCCAAGCAGTTTGCTGAAAAGAGTACATGGTTATACTAAACTTGTTGGGTCCAAGCAGTTTGCTGAAAAGAGTACATGGTTATACTAAACTTGTTGGGTCCAAGCAGTTTGCTGAAAAGAGTACATGGTTATACTAAACTTGTTGGGTCCAAGCAGTTTGCTGAAAAGAGTACATGGTTATACTAAACTGTTGGGTCCAAGCACAGTTTGCTGAAAAGAGTACATGGTTATACTAAACTTGTTGGGCTCAAGCAGTTTGCTGAAAAGAGTACATGGTTATACTAAACTTGTTGGGTCCAAGCAGTTTGCTGAAAAGAGTACATGGTTATACTAAAATTGTTGGGTCAAGCACAGTTTGCTGAAAAGAGTACATGGTTATACTAAACCTGTTGGGTCCAAGCAGTTTGCTGACAAGAGTACATGGATTATACTAAACCTGTTGGGTCCAAGCACAGTTTGCTGAAAAGAGTACATGGTTATACTAAACTTGTAGGGTCCAAGCCAGTTTGCTGAAAAGAGTACATGGTTATACTAAACTTGTTGGGTCCAAGCAGTTTGCTGAAAAGAGTACATGGATATACTAAACCTGTTGGGACCAAGCACAGTTTGCTGAAAAGAGTACATGGTTATACTAAACTTGTTGGGTCCAAGCAGTTTGCCTGAAAGAGTACATGGTTATACTAAACTTGTTGGGTCCAAGCAGTTTGCTGACAAAGAGTACATGGTTATACTAAACCTGTTGGGTCCAAGCAGTTTGCTGAAAAGAGTACATGGTTATACTAAACTTGTTGGGTCCAAGCACAGTTTGCTGAAAAGAGTACATGGTTATACTAAACCTGTTGGGTCCAAGCAGTTTGCTGAAAAGAGTACATGGTTATACTAAACCTGTTGGGTCCAAGCACAGTTTGCTGAAAAGAGTACATGGTTATACTAAACCTGTTGGGTCCAAGCACAGTTTGCTGAAAAGAGTACATGGTTATACTAAACTTGTTGGGTCCAAGCAGTTTGCTGAAAAGAGTACATGGTTATACTAAATCTGTTGGGTCCAAGCAGTTTGCTGAAAAGAGTACATGGTTATACTAAACTTGTTGGGTCCAAGCAGTTTGCTGAAAAGAGTACATGGTTATACTAAACTTGTTGGGTCCAAGCAGTTTGCTGAAAAGAGTACATGGTTATACTAAACCTGTTGGGTCCAAGCACAGTTTGCTGAAAAGAGTACATGGTTATACTAAACTTGTTGGGTCCAAGCACAGTTTGCTGAAAAGAGTACATGGTTATACTAAACCTGTTGGGTCCAAGCAGTTTGCTGAAAAGAGTACATGGTTATACTAAACTTGTTGGGTCCAAGCAGTTTGCTGAAAAGAGTACATGGTTATACTAAACCTGTTGGGTCCAAGCACAGTTTGCTGAAAAGAGTACATGGTTATACTAAACTTGTTGGGTCCAAACACAGTTTGCTGAAAAGAGTACATGGTTATACTAAACTTGTTGGGTCCAAGCAGTTTGCTGA
Organism: Babylonia areolata; assembly: GCF_041734735.1. Classification (NCBI taxonomy): domain Eukaryota; kingdom Metazoa; phylum Mollusca; class Gastropoda; order Neogastropoda; family Buccinidae; genus Babylonia; species Babylonia areolata. The sequence continues at coordinate 450,355 of NC_134876.1, read as the reverse complement.
AAAGAGTACATGGTTATACTAAACTTGTTGGGTCCAAACACAGTTTGCTGAAAAGAGTACATGGTTATACTAAACTTGTTGGGTCCAAGCAGTTTGCTGAAAAGAGTACATGGTTATACTAAACTTGTTGGGTCCAAGCAGTTTGCTGAAAAGAGTACATGGTTATACTAAACTTGTTGGGTCCAAGCAGTTTGCTGAAAAGAGTACATGGTTATACTAAACTTGTTGGGTCCAAGCACAGTTTGCTGAAAAGCAGGTACATGGTTATACTAAACCTGTTGGGTCCAAGACAGTTTGCTGAAAAGAGTACATGGTTATACTAAACCTGTTGGGTCCAAGCACGTTTGCTGAAAAGAGTACATTGTTATACTAAACTTGTTGGGTCCAAGCAGTATTGCTCTGAAAAGAGTACATGGTTATACTAAACCTTGTTGGGTCCAAGCCAGTTTGCTGAAAAGAGTACATGTTATACTAAACTGTTGGGTCCAAGCAGTTTGCTGAAAAGAGAACATGGTTATACTAAACTTGTTGGGTCAACGCAGTTTGCTGAAAAGAAGTACATGGTTATACTACAACTTGTTGGGTCCAAGCAGTTTGCTGAAAAGAGTACATGGTATACTAAACTGTTGGGTCCAAGCAGTTTGCTGACAAGAGTACATGGTATATACTAAACTTGTTGGGTCCAACGCAGTTTGCTGAAAAGCAGTACATGGTTATACTAAACTTGTTGGGTCCAAGCAGTTTGCTGAAAAGAGTACATGGATATCTAAACCTTGTTGTGTCCAAGCACTGTTTGCTTGAAAAGAAGTACATGGTTATATAAACTTGGTTGGGTCCAAGCAGTTTGCTGAAAAGAGTACACTGGTTATACTAAACCTGTTGGGTACCCAAGCAGTTTGCTGAAAAGATTACATGGTTATACTAAACTTGTTGGGTCCAAGCAGTTTGCTGAAAAGAGTACATGGTTATACAAACCTGTTGGGTCCAAGCACAGTTTGCTGAAAAAGAGTACATGGTTTATACTAAACTGTTGGGGTCCAAGCAGTTTTGCTGAAAAGAGTACATGGCTTATACTAAACTTGTTGGTCCAAGCACAGTTTGCTGAAAAGAGTAACTGTTATACTAAACTTGATGGGTCCAAGCAGTTTTGCTGAAAAGAGTACATGGTTATACTAAACATGTTGGGTCCAAGCAGTTTGCTGAAAGAGTACATGGTTTATACTAAACTATGTTGGGTCCAAGCAGTTTGCTGAAAAGAGTACATGGTTATACTAAACTTGTTGGGTCCAAGCAGTTTGCTGAAAAGAGTACATGGTTATACTAAACTTGTTGGGTCCAAGCAGTTTGCTGAAAAGAGTACATGGTTATACTAAACTTGTTGGGTCCAAGCAGTTTGCTGAAAAGAGTACATGGTTATACTAAACTTGTTGGGTCCAAGCAGTTTGCTGAAAAGAGTACATGGTTATACTAAACGTGTTGGGTCCAAGCAGTTTGCTGAAAAGAGTACATGGTTATACTAAACTTGTTGGGTCCAAGCAGTTTGCTGAAAAGAGTACATGGTTATACTAAACCTGTTGGGTCCAAGCACAGTTTGCTGAAAAGAGTACATGGTTATACTAAACTTGTTGGGTCCAAGCAGTTTGCTGAAAAGAGTACATGGTTATACTAAACCTGTTGGGTCCAAGCACAGTTTGCTGAAAAGAGTACATGGTTATACTAAACTTGTTGGGTCCAAGCAGTTTGCTGAAAAGAGTACATGGTTATACTAAACTTGTTGGGTCCAAGCAGTTTGCTGAAAAGAGTACATGGTTATACTAAACTTGTTGGGTCCAAGCAGTTTGCTGAAAAGAGTACATGGTTATACTAAACTTGTTGGGTCCAAGCAGTTTGCTGAAAAGAGTACATGGTTATACTAAACTTGTTGGGTCCAAGCAGTTTGCTGAAAAGAGTACATGGTTATACTAAACTTGTTGGGTCCAAGCAGTTTGCTGAAAAGAGTACATGGTTATACTAAACTTGTTGGGTCCAAGCAGTTTGCTGAAAAGAGTACATGGTTATACTAAACCTGTTGGGTCCAAGCACTGTTTGCTGAAAAGAGTACATGGTTATACTAAACTTGTTGGGTCCAAGCAGTTTGCTGAAAAGAGTACATGGTTATACTAAACCTGTTGGGTCCAAGCAGTTTGCTGAAAAGAGTACATGGTTATACTAAACTTGTTGGGTCCAAGCAGTTTGCTGAAAAGAGTACATGGTTATACTAAACCTGTTGGGTCCAAGCACAGTTTGCTGAAAAGAGTACATGGTTATACTAAACTTGTTGGGTCCAAGCAGTTTGCTGAAAAGAGTACATGGTTATACTAAACTTGTTGGGTCCAAGCACAGTTTGCTGAAAAGAGTACATGGTTATACTAAACTTGTTGGGTCCAAGCAGTTTGCTGAAAAGAGTACATGGTTATACTAAACTTGTTGGGTCCAAGCAGTTTGCTGAAAAGAGTACATGGTTATACTAAACTTGTTGGGTCCAAGCAGTTTGCTGAAAAGAGTACATGGTTATACTAAACTTGTTGGGTCCAAGCAGTTTGCTGAAAAGAGTACATGGTTATACTAAACTTGTTGGGTCCAAGCACAGTTTGCTGAAAAGAGTACATGGTTATACTAAACCTGTTGGGTCCAAGCACAGTTTGCTGAAAAGAGTACATGGTTATACTAAACCTGTTGGGTCCAAGCACAGTTTGCTGAAAAGAGTACATGGTTATACTAAACTTGTTGGGTCCAAGCAGTTTGCTGAAAAGAGTACATGGTTATACTAAACCTGTTGGGTCCAAACACAGTTTGCTGAAAAGAGTACATGGTTATACTAAACTTGTTGGGTCCAAGCACAGTTTGCTGAAAAGAGTACATGGTTATACTAAACTTGTTGGGTCCAAGCAGTTTGCTGAAAAGAGTACATGGTTATACTAAACCTGTTGGGTCCAAGCACAGTTTGCTGAAAAGAGTACATGGTTATACTAAACTTGTTGGGTCCAAGCAGTTTGCTGAAAAGAGTACATGGTTATACTAAACTTGTTGGGTCCAAGCAGTTTGCTGAAAAGAGTACATGGTTATACTAAACGTGTTGGGTCCAAGCAGTTTGCTGAAAAGAGTACATGGTTATACTAAACTTGTTGGGTCCAAGCAGTTTGCTGAAAAGAGTACATGGTTATACTAAACCTGTTGGGTCCAAGCACAGTTTGCTGAAAAGAGTACATGGTTATACTAAACTTGTTGGGTCCAAGCAGTTTGCTGAAAAGAGTACATGGTTATACTAAACCTGTTGGGTCCAAGCAGTTTGCTGAAAAGAGTACATGGTTATACTAAACTTGTTGGGTCCAAGCAGTTTGCTGAAAAGAGTACATGGTTATACTAAACCTGTTGGGTCCAAGCACAGTTTGCTGAAAAGAGTACATGGTTATACTAAACTTGTTGGGTCCAAGCAGTTTGCTGAAAAGAGTACATGGTTATACTAAACCTGTTGGGTCCAAGCACAGTTTGCTGAAAAGAGTACATGGTTATACTAAACTTGTTGGGTCCAAGCAGTTTGCTGAAAAGAGTACATGGTTATACTAAACTTGTTGGGTCCAAGCAGTTTGCTGAAAAGAGTACATGGTTATACTAAACCTGTTGGGTCCAAGCACAGTTTGCTGAAAAGAGTACATGGTTATACTAAACTTGTTGGGTCCAAGCAGTTTGCTGAAAAGAGTACATGGTTATACTAAACCTGTTGGGTCCAAGCACAGTTTGCTGAAAAGAGTACATGGTTATACTAAACTTGTTGGGTCCAAGCAGTTTGCTGAAAAGAGTACATGGTTATACTAAACTTGTTGGGTCCAAGCAGTTTGCTGAAAAGAGTACATGGTTATACTAAACCTGTTGGGTCCAAGCACAGTTTGCTGAAAAGAGTACATGGTTATACTAAACTTGTTGGGTCCAAGCACAGTTTGCTGAAAAGAGTACATGGTTATACTAAACTTGTTGGGTCCAAGCAGTTTGCTGAAAAGAGTACATGGTTATACTAAACTTGTTGGGTCCAAGCAGTTTGCTGAAAAGAGTACATGGTTATACTAAACTTGTTGGGTCCAAGCACAGTTTGCTGAAAAGAGTACATGGTTATACTAAACCTGTTGGGTCCAAGCAGTTTGCTGAAAAGAGTACATGGTTATACTAAACCTGTTGGGTCCAAGCACAGTTTGCTGAAAAGAGTACATGGTTATACTAAACCTGTTGGGTCCAAGCACAGTTTGCTGAAAAGAGTACATGGTTATACTAAACTTGTTGGGTCCAAGCAGTTTGCTGAAAAGAGTACATGGTTATACTAAACTGTTGGGTCCAAGCAGTTTGCTGAAAAGAGTACATGGTTATACTAAACTTGTTGGGTCCAAGCAGTTTGCTGAAAAGAGTACATGGTTATACTAAACTTGTTGGGTCCAAGCAGTTTGCTGAAAAGAGTACATGGTTATACTAAACTTGTTGGGTCCAAGCACAGTTTGCTGAAAAGAGTACATGGTTATACTAAACTTGTTGGGTCCAAGCACAGTTTGCTGAAAAGAGTACATGGTTATACTAAACCTGTTGGGTCCAAGCAGTTTGCTGAAAAGAGTACATGGTTATACTAAACTTGTTGGGTCCAAGCAGTTTGCTGAAAAGAGTACATGGTTATACTAAACCTGTTGGGTCCAAGCACAGTTTGCTGAAAAGAGTACATGGTTATACTAAACTTGTTGGGTCCAAGCACAGTTTGCTGAAAAGAGTACATGGTTATACTAAACTTGTTGGGTCCAAGCAGTTTGCTGAAAAGAGTACATGGTTATACTAAACTTGTTGGGTCCAAACACAGTTTGCTGAAAAGAGTACATGGTTATACTAAACTTGTTGGGTCCAAGCAGTTTGCTGAAAAGAGTACATGGTTATACTAAACTTGTTGGGTCCAAGCAGTTTGCTGAAAAGAGTACATGGTTATACTAAACTTGTTGGGTCCAAGCAGTTTGCTGAAAAGAGTACATGGTTATACTAAACTTGTTGGGTCCAAGCACAGTTTGCTGAAAAGAGTACATGGTTATACTAAACCTGTTGGGTCCAAGCACAGTTTGCTGAAAAGAGTACATGGTTATACTAAACCTGTTGGGTCCAAGCACAGTTTGCTGAAAAGAGTACATGGTTATACTAAACTTGTTGGGTCCAAGCAGTTTGCTGAAAAGAGTACATGGTTATACTAAACTTGTTGGGTCCAAGCACAGTTTGCTGAAAAGAGTACATGGTTATACTAAACTTGTTGGGTCCAAGCAGTTTGCTGAAAAGAGTACATGGTTATACTAAACTTGTTGGGTCAAAGCAGTTTGCTGAAAAGAGTACATGGTTATACTAAACTTGTTGGGTCCAAGCAGTTTGCTGAAAAGAGTACATGGTTATACTAAACCTGTTGGGTCCAAGCACAGTTTGCTGAAAAGAGTACATGGTTATACTAAACTTGTTGGGTCCAAACACAGTTTGCTGAAAAGAGTACATGGTTATACTAAACTTGTTGGGTCCAAGCAGTTTGCTGAAAAGAGTACATGGTTATACTAAACTTGTTGGGTCCAAGCACAGTTTGCTGAAAAGAGTACATGGTTATACTAAACTTGTTGGGTCCAAGCAGTTTGCTGAAAAGAGTACATGGTTATACTAAACTTGTTGGGTCCAAGCAGTTTGCTGAAAAGAGTACATGGTTATACTAAACTTGTTGGGTCCAAGCAGTTTGCTGAAAAGAGTACATGGTTATACTAAACTTGTTGGGTCCAAGCACAGTTTGCTGAAAAGAGTACATGGTTATACTAAACCTGTTGGGTCCAAGCAGTTTGCTGAAAAGAGTACATGGTTATACTAAACCTGTTGGGTCCAAGCACAGTTTGCTGAAAAGAGTACATGGTTATACTAAACTTGTTGGGTCCAAGCAGTTTGCTGAAAAGAGTACATGGTTATACTAAACCTGTTGGGTCCAAGCAGTTTGCTGAAAAGAGTACATGGTTATACTAAACTTGTTGGGTCCAAGCAGTTTGCTGAAAAGAGTACATGGTTATACTAAACTTGTTGGGTCCAAGCAGTTTGCTGAAAAGAGTACATGGTTATACTAAACTTGTTGGGTCCAAGCAGTTTGCTGAAAAGAGTACATGGTTATACTAAACTTGTTGGGTCCAAGCAGTTTGCTGAAAAGAGTACATGGTTATACTAAACTTGTTGGGTCCAAGCAGTTTGCTGAAAAGAGTACATGGTTATACTAAACTTGTTGGGTCCAAGCAGTTTGCTGAAAAGAGTACATGGTTATACTAAACTTGTTGGGTCCAAGCAGTTTGCTGAAAAGAGTACATGGTTATACTAAACCTGTTGGGTCCAAGCACAGTTTGCTGAAAAGAGTACATGGTTATACTAAACTTGTTGGGTCCAAGCAGTTTGCTGAAAAGAGTACATGGTTATACTAAACCTGTTGGGTCCAAGCAGTTTGCTGAAAAGAGTACATGGTTATACTAAACTTGTTGGGTCCAAGCAGTTTGCTGAAAAGAGTACATGGTTATACTAAACCTGTTGGGTCCAAGCACAGTTTGCTGAAAAGAGTACATGGTTATACTAAACTTGTTGGGTCCAAGCAGTTTGCTGAAAAGAGTACATGGTTATACTAAACCTGTTGGGTCCAAGCAGTTTGCTGAAAAGAGTACATGGTTATACTAAACTTGTTGGGTCCAAGCAGTTTGCTGAAAAGAGTACATGGTTATACTAAACTTGTTGGGTCCAAGCAGTTTGCTGAAAAGAGTACATGGTTATACTAAACTTGTTGGGTCCAAGCAGTTTGCTGAAAAGAGTACATGGTTATACTAAACTTGTTGGGTCCAAGCAGTTTGCTGAAAAGAGTACATGGTTATACTAAACTTGTTGGGTCCAAGCACAGTTTGCTGAAAAGAGTACATGGTTATACTAAACCTGTTGGGTCCAAGCACAGTTTGCTGAAAAGAGTACATGGTTATACTAAACCTGTTGGGTCCAAGCACAGTTTGCTGAAAAGAGTACATGGTTATACTAAACTTGTTGGGTCCAAGCAGTTTGCTGAAAAGAGTACATGGTTATACTAAACTGTTGGGTCCAAGCAGTTTGCTGAAAAGAGTACATGGTTATACTAAACTTGTTGGGTCCAAGCAGTTTGCTGAAAAGAGTACATGGTTATACTAAACTTGTTGGGTCCAAGCAGTTTGCTGAAAAGAGTACATGGTTATACTAAACCTGTTGGGTCCAAGCACAGTTTGCTGAAAAGAGTACATGGTTATACTAAACTTGTTGGGTCCAAGCACAGTTTGCTGAAAAGAGTACATGGTTATACTAAACCTGTTGGGTCCAAGCAGTTTGCTGAAAAGAGTACATGGTTATACTAAACTTGTTGGGTCCAAGCAGTTTGCTGAAAAGAGTACATGGTTATACTAAACCTGTTGGGTCCAAGCACAGTTTGCTGAAAAGAGTACATGGTTATACTAAACTTGTTGGGTCCAAGCACAGTTTGCTGAAAAGAGTACATGGTTATACTAAACTTGTTGGGTCCAAGCAGTTTGCTGAAAAGAGTACATGGTTATACTAAACTTGTTGGGTCCAAGCAGTTTGCTGAAAAGAGTACATGGTTATACTAAACTTGTTGGGTCCAAGCAGTTTGCTGAAAAGAGTACATGGTTATACTAAACTTGTTGGGTCCAAGCAGTTTGCTGAAAAGAGTACATGGTTATACTAAACTTGTTGGGTCCAAGCAGTTTGCTGAAAAGAGTACATGGTTATACTAAACTTGTTGGGTCCAAGCAGTTTGCTGAAAAGAGTACATGGTTATACTAAACTTGTTGGGTCCAAGCAGTTTGCTGAAAAGAGTACATGGTTATACTAAACTTGTTGGGTCCAAGCAGTTTGCTGAAAAGAGTACATGGTTATACTAAACTTGTTGGGTCCAAGCAGTTTGCTGAAAAGAGTACATGGTTATACTAAACCTGTTGGGTCCAAGCACAGTTTGCTGAAAAGAGTACATGGTTATACTAAACTTGTTGGGTCCAAGCAGTTTGCTGAAAAGAGTACATGGTTATACTAAACCTGTTGGGTCCAAGCAGTTTGCTGAAAAGAGTACATGGTTATACTAAACTTGTTGGGTCCAAGCAGTTTGCTGAAAAGAGTACATGGTTATACTAAACCTGTTGGGTCCAAGCACAGTTTGCTGAAAAGAGTACATGGTTATACTAAACTTGTTGGGTCCAAGCAGTTTGCTGAAAAGAGTACATGGTTATACTAAACCTGTTGGGTCCAAGCAGTTTGCTGAAAAGAGTACATGGTTATACTAAACTTGTTGGGTCCAAGCAGTTTGCTGAAAAGAGTACATGGTTATACTAAACTTGTTGGGTCCAAGCAGTTTGCTGAAAAGAGTACATGGTTATACTAAACTTGTTGGGTCCAAGCAGTTTGCTGAAAAGAGTACATGGTTATACTAAACTTGTTGGGTCCAAGCAGTTTGCTGAAAAGAGTACATGGTTATACTAAACTTGTTGGGTCCAAGCACAGTTTGCTGAAAAGAGTACATGGTTATACTAAACTGTTGGGTCCAAGCACAGTTTGCTGAAAAGAGTACATGGTTATACTAAACCTGTTGGGTCCAAGCACAGTTTGCTGAAAAGAGTACATGGTTATACTAAACTTGTTGGGTCCAAGCAGTTTGCTGAAAAGAGTACATGGTTATACTAAATCTGTTGGGTCCAAGCAGTTTGCTGAAAAGAGTACATGGTTATACTAAACTTGTTGGGTCCAAGCAGTTTGCTGAAAAGAGTACATGGTTATACTAAACTTGTTGGGTCCAAGCAGTTTGCTGAAAAGAGTACATGGTTATACTAAACCTGTTGGGTCCAAGCACAGTTTGCTGAAAAGAGTACATGGTTATACTAAACTTGTTGGGTCCAAGCACAGTTTGCTGAAAAGAGTACATGGTTATACTAAACCTGTTGGGTCCAAGCAGTTTGCTGAAAAGAGTACATGGTTATACTAAACTTGTTGGGTCCAAGCAGTTTGCTGAAAAGAGTACATGGTTATACTAAACCTGTTGGGTCCAAGCACAGTTTGCTGAAAAGAGTACATGGTTATACTAAACTTGTTGGGTCCAAGCAGTTTGCTGAAAAGAGTACATGGTTATACTAAACTTGTTGGGTCCAAGCAGTTTGCTGAAAAGAGTACATGGTTATACTAAACTTGTTGGGTCCAAGCAGTTTGCTGAAAAGAGTACATGGTTATACTAAACTTGTTGGGTCCAAGCACAGTTTGCTGAAAAGAGTACATGGTTATACTAAACCTGTTGGGTCCAAGCACAGTTTGCTGAAAAGAGTACATGGTTATACTAAACCTGTTGGGTCCAAGCACAGTTTGCTGAAAAGAGTACATGGTTATACTAAACTTGTTGGGTCCAAGCAGTTTGCTGAAAAGAGTACATGGTTATACTAAACTTGTTGGGTCCAAGCACAGTTTGCTGAAAAGAGTACATGGTTATACTAAACTTGTTGGGTCCAAGCACAGTTTGCTGAAAAGAGTACATGGTTATACTAAACTTGTTGGGTCCAAGCAGTTTGCTGAAAAGAGTACATGGTTATACTAAACTTGTTGGGTCCAAGCAGTTTGCTGAAAAGAGTACATGGTTATACTAAACTTGTTGGGTCCAAGCACAGTTTGCTGAAAAGAGTACATGGTTATACTAAACCTGTTGGGTCCAAGCAGTTTGCTGAAAAGAGTACATGGTTATACTAAACCTGTTGGGTCCAAGCACAGTTTGCTGAAAAGAGTACATGGTTATACTAAACCTGTTGGGTCCAAGCACAGTTTGCTGAAAAGAGTACATGGTTATACTAAACTTGTTGGGTCCAAGCAGTTTGCTGAAAAGAGTACATGGTTATACTAAATCTGTTGGGTCCAAGCAGTTTGCTGAAAAGAGTACATGGTTATACTAAACTTGTTGGGTCCAAGCAGTTTGCTGAAAAGAGTACATGGTTATACTAAACTTGTTGGGTCCAAGCAGTTTGCTGAAAAGAGTACATGGTTATACTAAACCTGTTGGGTCCAAGCACAGTTTGCTGAAAAGAGTACATGGTTATACTAAACTTGTTGGGTCCAAGCAGTTTGCTGAAAAGAGTACATGGTTATACTAAACTTGTTGGGTCCAAGCAGTTTGCTGAAAAGAGTACATGGTTATACTAAACCTGTTGGGTCCAAGCACAGTTTGCTGAAAAGAGTACATGGTTATACTAAACTTGTTGGGTCCAAGCACAGTTTGCTGAAAAGAGTACATGGTTATACTAAACCTGTTGGGTCCAAGCAGTTTGCTGAAAAGAGTACATGGTTATACTAAACTTGTTGGGTCCAAGCAGTTTGCTGAAAAGAGTACATGGTTATACTAAACCTGTTGGGTCCAAGCACAGTTTGCTGAAAAGAGTACATGGTTATACTAAACTTGTTGGGTCCAAACACAGTTTGCTGAAAAGAGTACATGGTTATACTAAACTTGTTGGGTCCAAGCAGTTTGCTGAAAAGAGTACATGGTTATACTAAACTTGTTGGGTCCAAGCACAGTTTGCTGAAAAGAGTACATGGTTATACTAAACTTGTTGGGTCCAAGCAGTTTGCTGAAAAGAGTACATGGTTATACTAAACTTGTTGGGTCCAAGCAGTTTGCTGAAAAGAGTACATGGTTATACTAAACTTGTTGGGTCCAAGCAGTTTGCTGAAAAGAGTACATGGTTATACTAAACTTGTTGGGTCCAAGCACAGTTTGCTGAAAAGAGTACATGGTTATACTAAACCTGTTGGGTCCAAGCACAGTTTGCTGAAAAGAGTACATGGTTATACTAAACCTGTTGGGTCCAAGCACAGTTTGCTGAAAAGAGTACATGGTTATACTAAACTTGTTGGGTCCAAGCAGTTTGCTGAAAAGAGTACATGGTTATACTAAACTTGTTGGGTCCAAGCACAGTTTGCTGAAAAGAGTACATGGTTATACTAAACTTGTTGGGTCCAAGCAGTTTGCTGAAAAGAGTACATGGTTATACTAAACTTGTTGGGTCCAAGCAGTTTGCTGAAAAGAGTACATGGTTATACTAAACTTGTTGGGTCCAAGCACAGTTTGCTGAAAAGAGTACATGGTTATACTAAACCTGTTGGGTCCAAGCAGTTTGCTGAAAAGAGTACATGGTTATACTAAACCTGTTGGGTCCAAGCACAGTTTGCTGAAAAGAGTACATGGTTATACTAAACCTGTTGGGTCCAAGCACAGTTTGCTGAAAAGAGTACATGGTTATACTAAACTTGTTGGGTCCAAGCAGTTTGCTGAAAAGAGTACATGGTTATACTAAACTGTTGGGTCCAAGCAGTTTGCTGAAAAGAGTACATGGTTATACTAAACTTGTTGGGTCCAAGCAGTTTGCTGAAAAGAGTACATGGTTATACTAAACTTGTTGGGTCCAAGCAGTTTGCTGAAAAGAGTACATGGTTATACTAAACCTGTTGGGTCCAAGCAGTTTGCTGAAAAGAGTACATGGTTATACTAAACTTGTTGGGTCCAAGCAGTTTGCTGAAAAGAGTACATGGTTATACTAAACTTGTTGGGTCCAAGCAGTTTGCTGAAAAGAGTACATGGTTATACTAAACCTGTTGGGTCCAAGCACAGTTTGCTGAAAAGAGTACATGGTTATACTAAACTTGTTGGGTCCAAGCACAGTTTGCTGAAAAGAGTACATGGTTATACTAAACTTGTTGGGTCCAAGCAGTTTGCTGAAAAGAGTACATGGTTATACTAAACTTGTTGGGTCCAAGCACAGTTTGCTGAAAAGAGTACATGGTTATACTAAACTTGTTGGGTCCAAGCAGTTTGCTGAAAAGAGTACATGGTTATACTAAACTTGTTGGGTCCAAGCAGTTTGCTGAAAAGAGTACATGGTTATACTAAACTTGTTGGGTCCAAGCAGTTTGCTGAAAAGAGTACATGGTTATACTAAACTTGTTGGGTCCAAGCACAGTTTGCTGAAAAGAGTACATGGTTATACTAAACCTGTTGGGTCCAAGCACAGTTTGCTGAAAAGAGTACATGGTTATACTAAACCTGTTGGGTCCAAGCACAGTTTGCTGAAAAGAGTACATGGTTATACTAAACTTGTTGGGTCCAAGCAGTTTGCTGAAAAGAGTACATGGTTATACTAAACCTGTTGGGTCCAAGCACAGTTTGCTGAAAAGAGTACATGGTTATACTAAACTTGTTGGGTCCAAGCAGTTTGCTGAAAAGAGTACATGGTTATACTAAACTTGTTGGGTCCAAGCAGTTTGCTGAAAAGAGTACATGGTTATACTAAACTTGTTGGGTCCAAGCAGTTTGCTGAAAAGAGTACATGGTTATACTAAACTTGTTGGGTCCAAGCAGTTTGCTGAAAAGAGTACATGGTTATACTAAACTTGTTGGGTCCAAGCAGTTTGCTGAAAAGAGTACATGGTTATACTAAACTTGTTGGGTCCAAGCAGTTTGCTGAAAAGAGTACATGGTTATACTAAACTTGTTGGGTCCAAGCAGTTTGCTGAAAAGAGTACATGGTTATACTAAACCTGTTGGGTCCAAGCACAGTTTGCTGAAAAGAGTACATGGTTATACTAAACTTGTTGGGTCCAAGCAGTTTGCTGAAAAGAGTACATGGTTATACTAAACCTGTTGGGTCCAAGCAGTTTGCTGAAAAGAGTACATGGTTATACTAAACTTGTTGGGTCCAAGCAGTTTGCTGAAAAGAGTACATGGTTATACTAAACCTGTTGGGTCCAAGCACAGTTTGCTGAAAAGAGTACATGGTTATACTAAACTTGTTGGGTCCAAGCAGTTTGCTGAAAAGAGTACATGGTTATACTAAACCTGTTGGGTCCAAGCAGTTTGCTGAAAAGAGTACATGGTTATACTAAACTTGTTGGGTCCAAGCAGTTTGCTGAAAAGAGTACATGGTTATACTAAACTTGTTGGGTCCAAGCAGTTTGCTGAAAAGAGTACATGGTTATACTAAACTTGTTGGGTCCAAGCAGTTTGCTGAAAAGAGTACATGGTTATACTAAACTTGTTGGGTCCAAGCAGTTTGCTGACAAGAGTACATGGTTATACTAAACTTGTTGGGTCCAAGCAGTTTGCTGAAAAGAGTACATGGTTATACTAAACGTGTTGGGTCCAAGCAGTTTGCTGAAAAGAGTACATGGTTATACTAAACTTGTTGGGTCCAAGCAGTTTGCTGAAAAGAGTACATGGTTATACTAAACCTGTTGGGTCCAAGCACAGTTTGCTGAAAAGAGTACATGGTTATACTAAACTTGTTGGGTCCAAGCAGTTTGCTGAAAAGAGTACATGGTTATACTAAACCTGTTGGGTCCAAGCAGTTTGCTGAAAAGAGTACATGGTTATACTAAACTTGTTGGGTCCAAGCAGTTTGCTGAAAAGAGTACATGGTTATACTAAACCTGTTGGGTCCAAGCACAGTTTGCTGAAAAGAGTACATGGTTATACTAAACTTGTTGGGTCCAAGCAGTTTGCTGAAAAGAGTACATGGTTATACTAAACCTGTTGGGTCCAAGCAGTTTGCTGAAAAGAGTACATGGTTATACTAAACTTGTTGGGTCCAAGCAGTTTGCTGAAAAGAGTACATGGTTATACTAAACTTGTTGGGTCCAAGCAGTTTGCTGAAAAGAGTACATGGTTATACTAAACTTGTTGGGTCCAAGCAGTTTGCTGAAAAGAGTACATGGTTATACTAAACTTGTTGGGTCCAAGCAGTTTGCTGAAAAGAGTACATGGTTATACTAAACTTGTTGGGTCCAAGCACAGTTTGCTGAAAAGAGTACATGGTTATACTAAACCTGTTGGGTCCAAGCACAGTTTGCTGAAAAGAGTACATGGTTATACTAAACCTGTTGGGTCCAAGCACAGTTTGCTGAAAAGAGTACATGGTTATACTAAACTTGTTGGGTCCAAGCACAGTTTGCTGAAAAGAGTACATGGTTATACTAAACTTGTTGGGTCCAAGCAGTTTGCTGAAAAGAGTACATGGTTATACTAAACTTGTTGGGTCCAAGCAGTTTGCTGAAAAGAGTACATGGTTATACTAAACCTGTTGGGTCCAAGCACAGTTTGCTGAAAAGAGTACATGGTTATACTAAACTTGTTGGGTCCAAGCAGTTTGCTGAAAAGAGTACATGGTTATACTAAACCTGTTGGGTCCAAGCACAGTTTGCTGAAAAGAGTACATGGTTATACTAAACTTGTTGGGTCCAAGCAGTTTGCTGAAAAGAGTACATGGTTATACTAAACTTGTTGGGTCCAAGCAGTTTGCTGAAAAGAGTACATGGTTATACTAAACGTGTTGGGTCCAAGCAGTTTGCTGAAAAGAGTACATGGTTATACTAAACTTGTTGGGTCCAAGCAGTTTGCTGAAAAGAGTACATGGTTATACTAAACCTGTTGGGTCCAAGCACAGTTTGCTGAAAAGAGTACATGGTTATACTAAACTTGTTGGGTCCAAGCAGTTTGCTGAAAAGAGTACATGGTTATACTAAACCTGTTGGGTCCAAGCACAGTTTGCTGAAAAGAGTACATGGTTATACTAAACTTGTTGGGTCCAAGCAGTTTGCTGAAAAGAGTACATGGTTATACTAAACTTGTTGGGTCCAAGCAGTTTGCTGAAAAGAGTACATGGTTATACTAAACCTGTTGGGCCCAAGCACAGTTTCCTGAAAAGAGTACATGGTTATACTAAACTTGTTGGGTCCAAGCACAGTTTGCTGAAAAGAGTACATGGTTATACTAAACTTGTTGGGTCCAAGCAGTTTGCTGAAAAGAGTACATGGTTATACTAAACTTGTTGGGTCCAAGCAGTTTGCTGAAAAGAGTACATGGTTATACTAAACTTGTTGGGTCCAAGCACAGTTTGCTGAAAAGAGTACATGGTTATACTAAACCTGTTGGGTCCAAGCAGTTTGCTGAAAAGAGTACATGGTTATACTAAACCTGTTGGGTCCAAGCACAGTTTGCTGAAAAGAGTACATGGTTATACTAAACCTGTTGGGTCCAAGCACAGTTTGCTGAAAAGAGTACATGGTTATACTAAACTTGTTGGGTCCAAGCAGTTTGCTGAAAAGAGTACATGGTTATACTAAATCTGTTGGGTCCAAGCAGTTTGCTGAAAAGAGTACATGGTTATACTAAACTTGTTGGGTCCAAGCAGTTTGCTGAAAAGAGTACATGGTTATACTAAACTTGTTGGGTCCAAGCAGTTTGCTGAAAAGAGTACATGGTTATACTAAACCTGTTGGGTCCAAGCACAGTTTGCTGAAAAGAGTACATGGTTATACTAAACTTGTTGGGTCCAAGCACAGTTTGCTGAAAAGAGTGCATGGTTATACTAAACCTGTTGGGTCCAAGCAGTTTGCTGAAAAGAGTACATGGTTATACTAAACCTGTTGGGTCCAAGCAGTTTGCTGAAAAGAGTACATGGTTATACTAAACCTGTTGGGTCCAAGCACAGTTTGCTGAAAAGAGTACATGGTTATACTAAACTTGTTGGGTCCAACACAGTTTGCTGAAAAGAGTACATGGTTATACTAAACTTGTTGGGTCCAAGCAGTTTGCTGAAAAGAGTACATGGTTATACTAAACCTGTTGGGTCCAAGCACAGTTTGCTGAAAAGAGTACATGGTTATACTAAACTTGTTGGGTCCAAGCACAGTTTGCTGAAAAGAGTACATGGTTATACTAAACTTGTTGGGTCCAAGCAGTTTGCTGAAAAGAGTACATGGTTATACTAAACTTGTTGGGTCCAAGCAGTTTGCTGAAAAGAGTACATGGTTATACTAAACTTGTTGGGTCCAAGCAGTTTGCTGAAAAGAGTACATGGTTATACTAAACCTGTTGGGTCCAAGCAGTTTGCTGAAAAGAGTACATGGTTATACTAAACTTGTTGGGTCCAAGCAGTTTGCTGAAAAGAGTACATGGTTATACTAAACTTGTTGGGTCCAAGCAGTTTGCTGAAAAGAGTACATGGTTATACTAAACTTGTTGGGTCCAAGCAGTTTGCTGAAAAGAGTACATGGTTATACTAAACTTGTTGGGTCCAAGCAGTTTGCTGAAAAGAGTACATGGTTATACTAAACTTGTTGGGTCCAAGCAGTTTGCTGAAAAGAGTACATGGTTATACTAAACTTGTTGGGTCCAAGCAGTTTGCTGAAAAGAGTACATGGTTATACTAAACTTGTTGGGTCCAAGCAGTTTGCTGAAAAGAGTACATGGTTATACTAAACCTGTTGGGTCCAAGCACAGTTTGCTGAAAAGAGTACATGGTTATACTAAACTTGTTGGGTCCAAGCAGTTTGCTGAAAAGAGTACATGGTTATACTAAACCTGTTGGGTCCAAGCAGTTTGCTGAAAAGAGTACATGGTTATACTAAACTTGTTGGGTCCAAGCAGTTTGCTGAAAAGAGTACATGGTTATACTAAACCTGTTGGGTCCAAGCACAGTTTGCTGAAAAGAGTACATGGTTATACTAAACTTGTTGGGTCCAAGCAGTTTGCTGAAAAGAGTACATGGTTATACTAAACTTGTTGGGTCCAAGCAGTTTGCTGAAAAGAGTACATGGTTATACTAAACTTGTTGGGTCCAAGCAGTTTGCTGAAAAGAGTACATGGTTATACTAAACTTGTTGGGTCCAAGCAGTTTGCTGAAAAGAGTACATGGTTATACTAAACTTGTTGGGTCCAAGCAGTTTGCTGAAAAGAGTACATGGTTATACTAAACTTGTTGGGTCCAAGCAGTTTGCTGAAAAGAGTACATGGTTATACTAAACTTGTTGGGTCCAAGCACAGTTTGCTGAAAAGAGTACATGGTTATACTAAACCTGTTGGGTCCAAGCACAGTTTGCTGAAAAGAGTACATGGTTATACTAAACCTGTTGGGTCCAAGCACAGTTTGCTGAAAAGAGTACATGGTTATACTAAACTTGTTGGGTCCAAGCAGTTTGCTGAAAAGAGTACATGGTTATACTAAACTTGTTGGGTCCAAGCAGTTTGCTGAAAAGAGTACATGGTTATACTAAACTTGTTGGGTCCAAGCAGTTTGCTGAAAAGAGTACATGGTTATACTAAACCTGTTGGGTCCAAGCACAGTTTGCTGAAAAGAGTACATGGTTATACTAAACTTGTTGGGTCCAAGCACAGTTTGCTGAAAAGAGTACATGGTTATACTAAACCTGTTGGGTCCAAGCAGTTTGCTGAAAAGAGTACATGGTTATACTAAACCTGTTGGGTCCAAGCAGTTTGCTGAAAAGAGTACATGGTTATACTAAACCTGTTGGGTCCAAGCACAGTTTGCTGAAAAGAGTACATGGTTATACTAAACTTGTTGGGTCCAAGCACAGTTTGCTGAAAAGAGTACATGGTTATACTAAACTTGTTGGGTCCAAGCAGTTTGCTGAAAAGAGTACATGGTTATACTAAACTTGTTGGGTCCAAACACAGTTTGCTGAAAAGAGTACATGGTTATACTAAACTTGTTGGGTCCAAGCAGTTTGCTGAAAAGAGTACATGGTTATACTAAACTTGTTGGGTCCAAGCAGTTTGCTGAAAAGAGTACATGGTTATACTAAACTTGTTGGGTCCAAGCAGTTTGCTGAAAAGAGTACATGGTTATACTAAACTTGTTGGGTCCAAGCACAGTTTGCTGAAAAGAGTACATGGTTATACTAAACCTGTTGGGTCCAAGCACAGTTTGCTGAAAAGAGTACATGGTTATACTAAACCTGTTGGGTCCAAGCACAGTTTGCTGAAAAGAGTACATGGTTATACTAAACTTGTTGGGTCCAAGCAGTTTGCTGAAAAGAGTACATGGTTATACTAAACTTGTTGGGTCCAAGCACAGTTTGCTGAAAAGAGTACATGGTTATACTAAACTTGTTGGGTCCAAGCAGTTTGCTGAAAAGAGTACATGGTTATACTAAACTTGTTGGGTCCAAGCAGTTTGCTGAAAAGAGTACATGGTTATACTAAACTTGTTGGGTCCAAGCACAGTTTGCTGAAAAGAGTACATGGTTATACTAAACCTGTTGGGTCCAAGCAGTTTGCTGAAAAGAGTACATGGTTATACTAAACCTGTTGGGTCCAAGCACAGTTTGCTGAAAAGAGTACATGGTTATACTAAACCTGTTGGGTCCAAGCACAGTTTGCTGAAAAGAGTACATGGTTATACTAAACTTGTTGGGTCCAAGCAGTTTGCTGAAAAGAGTACATGGTTATACTAAATCTGTTGGGTCCAAACAGTTTGCTGAAAAGAGTACATGGTTATACTAAACTTGTTGGGTCCAAGCAGTTTGCTGAAAAGAGTACATGGTTATACTAAACCTGTTGGGTCCAAGCACAGTTTGCTGAAAAGAGTACATGGTTATACTAAACTTGTTGGGTCCAAGCAGTTTGCTGAAAAGAGTACATGGTTATACTAAACCTGTTGGGTCCAAGCAGTTTGCTGAAAAGAGTACATGGTTATACTAAACTTGTTGGGTCCAAGCAGTTTGCTGAAAAGAGTACATGGTTATACTAAACTTGTTGGGTCCAAGCAGGTTTGCTGAAAAGAGTACATTGGTTATACTAAACTGGTGGGTCCAAGCAGTTTGCTGAAAAGAGCGAGGGTTATACTATACCGTTGGGGTCCAAGCAGTTTGCTGAAAAGAGTGCATGGTTAGAACTAAACCTTGTTGGGGTCCAGCACAGTTTTGCTGAAAAAGAGTACATGGTTATACTAAACCGTGTTGGGGTCCAAGCCAGGTTTGCTGAAAAGAGTACACTGGTTATACTAAACTTGTTGGGTCCAAGTCAGTTTGCTTGAAAAGAGTACAATGGTTATCTAACTCTGTTGGGGTCCAAAGCACGTTTGCTGAGAAAAGAGTACATGGTTATTCTATATACTGTTGGGTCCAAGCAGTTTGCTGAAATAGAGTACAGGGTTATACTAGACCTGTTTGGGTCCAAGCAGATTGCTGAAAAGAGTACATGGTTATACTAAACTTGTTGGGTCCCAAGCAGTTTGCTGAAAAGAGTACATGGTTATACTAAACCTGTTGTGGTCCACAGCAGTTTGCTGAAAAGAGTACATGGTTATACAAAACTTGGTTGGGTCCAAGCAGTTTGCTGAAAAGGACATGGTTATACTAAACCTGTTGGGTCCAAGCGCTTTGCTGACACGAGTACATGGTTATACTAAACTTGTTGTGTCCCAAGCAGATTGCTGAAAAGAGTACATGGTTTACTAAACTTGTTGGGTCCAAGCAGTTTGCTGAAAAGAGTACATGGTTATACTAAACCTTGTTGGGTCCAAGCAGTTTGCTGAAAAGAGTACATGGTTATACTAAACTTGTTGGGTCCCAAGCAGTTTGCTGAAAAGAGTACAATGGTTATACTAAACTTGTTGGGTCCAAGCACAGTTTGCTGAAAAGAGTACATGGTTATACTAAACCTGTTGGGTCCAAGCACAGTTTGCTGAAAAGAGTACATGGTTGTACTAAACCTGTTGGGTCCAAGCACAGTTTGCTGAAAAGAGTACATGGTTATACTAAACTTGTTGGGTCCAAGCAGTTTGCTGAAAAGAGTACATGGTTATACTAAACCTGTTGGGTCCAAGCAGTTTGCTGAAAAGAGTACATGGTTATACTAAACGTGTTGGGGTCCAAGCCAGTTTGCTGAAAAGAGTACATGGTTATACTAAACTTGTTGGGTCCAAGCAGTTTGCTGAAAAGAGTACATGGTTATACTAAACTTGTTGGGTCAAGCAGTTTGCTGAAAGAGTACATGGTTATACTAAACCCTGTTGGGTCAAAGCACAGTTTGCTGAAAAGAGTACATGGTTATACTAAACTTGTTGGGTCCACTCAGTTTGCTGAAAAGAGTACATGTTATACTAACTGTTGGTCCAAGCACGAGTTTGCTGAAAAGAGTACATGGTTATACTAAACTTGTTGGTCCAAACACAGTTTGCTGAAAAGAGTACATGGTTATACTAAACTTGTTGGGTCCAAGCAGTTTGCTGAAAAGAGTACATGGTTATACTAAACACTGTTGGTCCAAGCAGTTTGCTGAAAAGAGTACATGGTTATACTAAACTTGTTGGGTCCAAGCAGTTTGCTGAAAAGAGTACATGGTTATACTAAACTTGTTGGGTCCAAGCAGTTTGCTGAAAAGAGTACATGGTTATACTAAACCTGTTGGGTCCAAGCCAGTTTGCTGAAAAGAGTACATGGTTATACTAAACTTGTTGGGTCCAAGCAGTTTGCTGAAAAGAGTACATGGTTATACTAAACCTGTTGGGTCCAAGCACAGTTTGCTGAAAAGAGTACATGGTTATACTAAACTTGTTGGGTCCAAGCAGTTTGCTGAAAAGAGTACATGGTTATACTAAACTTGTTGGGTCCAAGCAGTTTGCTGAAAAGAGTACATGGTTATACTAAACCTGTTGGGCCCAAGCACAGTTTCCTGAAAAGAGTACATGGTTATACTAAACTTGTTGGGTCCAAGCACAGTTTGCTGAAAAGAGTACATGGTTATACTAAACTTGTTGGCTCCAAGCAGTTTGCTGAAAAGAGTACATGGTTATACTAAACTTGTTGGGTCCAAGCAGTTTGCTGAAAAGAGTACATGGTTATACTAATCTTGTTGGGTCCAAGCACAGTTTGCTGAAAAGAGTGCATGGTTATACTAAACCTGTTGGGTCCAAGCAGTTTGCTGAAAAGAGTGCATGGTTATACTAAACCTGTTGGGTCCAAGCACAGTTTGCTGAAAAGAGTACATGGTTATACTAAACCTGTTTGGTCCAAGCACAGTTTGCTGAAAAGAGTACATGGTTATACTAAACTTGTTGGGTCCAAGCAGTTTGCTGAAAAGAGTACATGGTTATACTAAATCTGTTGGGACCAAGCAGTTTGCTGAAAAGAGTACATGGTTATACTAAACTTGTTGGGTCCAAGCAGTTTGCTGAAAAGAGTACATGGTTATACTAAACTTGTTGGGTCCAAGCAGTTTGCTGAAAAGAGTACATGGTTATACTAAACCTGTTGGGTCCAAGCACAGTTTGCTGAAAAGAGTACATGGTTATACTAAACTTGTTGGGTCCAAGCACAGTTTTGCTGAAAAGAGTGCATGGTTATACTAAACCTGTTGGGTCCAAGCAGTTTGCTGAAAAGAGTACATGGTTATACTAAACCTGTTGGGTCCAAGCAGTTTGCTGAAAAGAGTACATGGTTATACTAAACCTGTTGGGTCCAAGCACAGTTTGCTGAAAAGAGTACATGGTTATACTAAACTTGTTGGGTCCAAACACAGTTTGCTGAAAAGAGTACATGGTTATACTAAACTTGTTGGGTCCAAGCAGTTTGCTGAAAAGAGTACATGGTTATACTAAACTTGTTGGGTCCAAACACAGTTTGCTGAAAAGAGTACATGGTTATACTAAACTTGTTGGGTCCAAGCAGTTTGCTGAAAAGAGTACATGGTTATACTAAACTTGTTGGGTCCAAGCAGTTTGCTGAAAAGAGTACATGGTTATACTAAACTTGTTCGGTCCAAGCACAGTTTGCTGAAAAGAGTACATGGTTATACTAAACCTGTTGGGTCCAAGCACAGTTTGCTGAAAAGAGTACATGGTTGTACTAAACCTGTTGGGTCCAAGCACAGTTTGCTGAAAAGAGTACATGGTTATACTAAACTTGTTGGGTCCAAGCAGTTTGCTGAAAAGAGTACATGGTTATACTAAACTTGTTGGGTCCAAGCACAGTTTCCTGAAAAGAGTACATGGTTATACTAAACTTGTTGGGTCCAAGCAGTTTGCTGAAAAGAGTACATGGTTATACTAAACTTGTTGGGTCCAAGCAGTTTGCTGAAAAGAGTACATGGTTATACTAAAGTTGTTGGGTCCAAGCACAGTTTCCTGAAAAGAGTGCATGGTTATACTAAACCTGTTGGGTCCAAGCAGTTTGCTGAAAAGAGTGCATGGTTATACTAAACCTGTTGGGTCCAAGCACAGTTTGCTGAAAAGAGTACATGGTTATACTAAACCTGTTGGGTCCAAGCACAGTTTGCTGAAAAGAGTACATGGTTATACTAAACTTGTTGGGTCCAAGCAGTTTGCTGAAAAGAGTACATGGTTATACTAAATCTGTTGGGTCCAAGCAGTTTGCTGAAAAGAGTACATGGTTATACTAAACTTGTTGGGTCCAAGCAGTTTGCTGAAAAGAGTACATGGTTATACTAAACTTGTTGTGTCAAAGCAGTTTGCTGAAAAGAGTACATGGTTATACTAAACCTGTTGGGTCCAAGCACAGTTTGCTGAAAAGAGTACATGGTTATACTAAACTTGTTGGGTCCAAGCACAGTTTGCTGAAAAGAGTGCATGGTTATACTAAACCTGTTGGGTCAAAGCAGTTTGCTGAAAAGAGTACATGGTTATACTAAACTTGTTGGGTCCAAGCAGTTTCCTCAAAAGAGTACATGGTTATACTAAACCTGTTGGGTCCAAGCACAGTTTGCTGAAAAGAGTACATGGTTATACTAAACTTGTTGGGTCCAAACACAGTTTGCTGAAAAGAGTACATGGTTATACTAAACTTGTTGGGTCCAAGCAGTTTGCTGAAAAGAGTACATGGTTATACTAAACTTGTTGGGTCCAAACACAGTTTGCTGAAAAGAGTACATGGTTATACTAAACTTGTTGGGTCCAAGCAGTTTCCTGAAAAGAGTACATGGTTATACTAAACTTGTTGGGTCCAAGCAGTTTGCTGAAAAGAGTACATGGTTATACTAAACTTGTTGGGTCCAAGCAGTTTGCTGAAAAGAGTACATGGTTATACTAAACTTGTTGGGTCCAAGCACAGTTTGCTGAAAAGAGTACATGGTTATACTAAACCTGTTGGGTCCAAGCACAGTTTGCTGAAAAGAGTACATGGATGTACTAAACCTGTTGGGTCCAAGCACAGTTTGCTGAAAAGAGTACATGGTTATACTAAACTTGTTGGGTCCAAGCAGTTTGCTGAAAAGAGTACATGGTTATACTAAACTTGTTGGGTCCAAGCAGTTTGCTGAAAAGAGTACATGGTTATACTAAACCTGTTGTGTCCAAGCACAGTTTGCTGAAAAGAGTACATGGTTATACTAAACTTGTTGGGTCCAAGCAGTTTGCTGAAAAGAGTACATGGTTATACTAAACCTGTTGGGTCCAAGCAGTTTGCTGAAAAGAGTACATGGTTATACTAAACTTGTTGGGTCCAAGCAGTTTGCTGAAAAGAGTACATGGTTATACTAAACCTGTTGGGTCCAAACACAGTTTGCTGAAAAGAGTACATGGTTATACTAAACTTGTTGGGTCCAAGCAGTTTGCTGAAAATAGTACATGGTTATACTAAACCTGTTGGGTCCAAGCACAGTTTGCTGAAAAGAGTACATGGTTATACTAAACTTGTTGGGTCCAAGCAGTTTGCTGAAAAGAGTACATGGTTATGCTAAACTTGTTGGGTCCAAGCAGTTTGCTGAAAAGAGTACATGGTTATACTAAACCTGTTGGGTCCAAGCACAGTTTGCTGAAAAGTGTACATGGTTATACTAAACCTGTTGGGTCCAAGCAGTTTGCTGAAAAGAGTACATGGTTATACTAAACTTGTTGGGTCCAAGCAGTTTGCTGAAAAGAGTACATGGTTATACTAAACGTGTTGGGTCCAAGCAGTTTGCTGAAAAGAGTACATGGTTATACTAAACTTGTTGGGTCCAAGCAGTTTGCTGAAAAGAGTACATGGTTATACTAAACCTGTTGTGTCCAAGCACAGTTTGCTGAAAAGAGTACATGGTTATACTAAACTTGTTGGGTCCAAGCAGTTTGCTGAAAAGAGTACATGGTTATACTAAACCTGTTGGGTCCAAGCAGTTTGCTGAAAAGAGTACATGGTTATACTAAACCTGTTGGGTCCAAGCACAGTTTGCTGAAAAGAGTACATGGTTATACTAAACTTGTTGGGTCCAAGCAGTTTGCTGAAAAGAGTACATGGTTATACTAAACCTGTTGGGTCCAAGCAGTTTGCTGAAAAGAGTACATGGTTATACTAAACTTGTTGGGTCCAAGCACAGTTTGCTGAAAAGAGTACATGGTTATACTAAACTTGTTGGGTCCAAGCAGTTTGCTGAAAAGAGTACATGGTTATACTAAACCTGTTGGGTCCAAGCACAGTTTGCTGAAGAGAGTACATGGTTATACTAAACCTGTTGGGTCCAAGCACAGTTTGCTGAAAAGAGTACATGGTTGTACTAAACCTGTTGGGTCCAAGCACAGTTTGCTGAAAAGAGTACATGGTTATACTAAACTTGTTGGGTCCAAGCAGTTTGCTGAAAAGAGTACATGGTTATACTAAACCTGTTGGGTCCAAGCACAGTTTGCTGAAAAGAGTACATGGTTATACTAAACTTGTTCGGTCCAAGCAGTTTGCTGAAAAGAGTACATGGTTATACTAAACTTGTTGGGTCCAAGCAGTTTGCTGAAAAGAGTACATGGTTATACTAAACTTGTTGGGTCCAAGCACAGTTTGCTGAAAAGAGTTCATGGTTATACTAAACTTGTTGGGTCCAAGCAGTTTGCTGAAAAGAGTACATGGTTATACTAAACTTGTTGGGTCCAAGCAGTTTGCTGAAAAGAGTACATGGTTATACTAAACTTGTTGGGTCCAAGCAGTTTGCTGAAAAGAGTACATGGTTATACTAAACTTGTTGGGTCCAAGCAGTTTGCTGAAAAGAGTACATGGTTATACTAAACTTGTTGGGTCCAAGCACAGTTTGTTGAAAAGAGTACATGGTTATACTAAACTTGTTGGGTCCAAGCAGTTTGCTGAAAAGAGTACATGGTTATACTAAACTTGTTGGGTCCAAGCAGTTTGCTGAAAAGAGTACATGGTTATACTAAACCTGTTGGGTCCAAGCACAGTTTGCTGAAAAGAGTACATGGTTATACTAAACTTGTTGGGTCCAAGCACAGTTTGCTGAAAAGAGTACATGGTTATACTAAACTTGTTGGGTCCAAGCAGTTTGCTGAAAAGAGTACATGGTTATACTAAACCTGTTGGGTCCAAGCAGTTTGCTGAAAAGAGTACATGGTTATACTAAACCTGTTGGGTCCAAGCACAGTTTGCTGAAAAGAGTACATGGTTATACTAAACTTGTTGGGTCCAAGCAGTTTGCTGAAAAGAGTACATGGTTATACTAAACTTGTTGGGTCCAAGCAGTTTGCTGAAAAGAGTACATGGTTATACTAAACCTGTTGGGTCCAAGCACAGTTTGCTGAAAAGTGTACATGGTTATACTAAACCTGTTGGGTCCAAGCAGTTTGCTGAAAAGAGTACATGGTTATACTAAACTTGTTGGGTCCAAGCAGTTTGCTGAAAAGAGTACATGGTTATACTAAACGTGTTGGGTCCAAGCAGTTTGCTGAAAAGAGTACATGGTTATACTAAACTTGTTGGGTCCAAGCAGTTTGCTGAAAAGAGTACATGGTTATACTAAACCTGTTGTGTCCAAGCACAGTTTGCTGAAAAGAGTACATGGTTATACTAAACTTGTTGGGTCCAAGCAGTTTGCTGAAAAGAGTACATGGTTATACTAAACCTGTTGGGTCCAAGCAGTTTGCTGAAAAGAGTACATGGTTATACTAAACCTGTTGGGTCCAAGCACAGTTTGCTGAAAAGAGTACATGGTTATACTAAACTTGTTGGGTCCAAGCAGTTTGCTGAAAAGAGTACATGGTTATACTAAACCTGTTGGGTCCAAGCAGTTTGCTGAAAAGAGTACATGGTTATACTAAACTTGTTGGGTCCAAGCACAGTTTGCTGAAAAGAGTACATGGTTATACTAAACTTGTTGGGTCCAAGCAGTTTGCTGAAAAGAGTACATGGTTATACTAAACCTGTTGGGTCCAAGCACAGTTTTCTGAAGAGAGTACATGGTTATACTAAACCTGTTGGGTCCAAGCACAGTTTGCTGAAAAGAGTACATGGTTGTACTAAACCTGTTGGGTCCAAGCACAGTTTGCTGAAAAGAGTACATGGTTATACTAAACTTGTTGGGTCCAAGCAGTTTGCTGAAAAGAGTACATGGTTATACTAAACCTGTTGGGTCCAAGCACAGTTTGCTGAAAAGAGTACATGGTTATACTAAACTTGTTCGGTCCAAGCAGTTTGCTGAAAAGAGTACATGGTTATACTAAACTTGTTGGGTCCAAGCAGTTTGCTGAAAAGAGTACATGGTTATACTAAACTTGTTGGGTCCAAGCACAGTTTGCTGAAAAGAGTTCATGGTTATACTAAACTTGTTGGGTCCAAGCAGTTTGCTGAAAAGAGTACATGGTTATACTAAACTTGTTGGGTCCAAGCAGTTTGCTGAAAAGAGTACATGGTTATACTAAACTTGTTGGGTCCAAGCAGTTTGCTGAAAAGAGTACATGGTTATACTAAACTTGTTGGGTCCAAGCAGTTTGCTGAAAAGAGTACATGGTTATACTAAACTTGTTGGGTCCAAGCACAGTTTGTTGAAAAGAGTACATGGTTATACTAAACTTGTTGGGTCCAAGCAGTTTGCTGAAAAGAGTACATGGTTATACTAAACTTGTTGGGTCCAAGCAGTTTGCTGAAAAGAGTACATGGTTATACTAAACCTGTTGGGTCCAAGCACAGTTTGCTGAAAAGAGTACATGGTTATACTAAACTTGTTGGGTCCAAGCACAGTTTGCTGAAAAGAGTACATGGTTATACTAAACTTGTTGGGTCCAAGCAGTTTGCTGAAAAGAGTACATGGTTATACTAAACCTGTTGGGTCCAAGCAGTTTGCTGAAAAGAGTACATGGTTATACTAAACCTGTTGGGTCCAAGCACAGTTTGCTGAAAAGAGTACATGGTTATACTAAACTTGTTGGGTCCAAGCAGTTTGCTGAAAAGAGTACATGGTTATACTAAACTTGTTGGGTCCTGTCATCCGGTCCCTCCAGCGGTGGTCTCAGTCAAATAGATGGTCCACAAATAACCTCTGTAATATGATAGTCGCTCGGATGAGATGACAAACCGAGGTCCCGTGTGCAGCGTGCACTTTCGGCCACATAAAAGAACCCACGACAACAAGCCTTTTTTTCTGTAGAAAAACCCACTTTGACGGTGAGATGAACGCACCTTCAGACAGATGAAAAAATATTAAATGCTGTGGCGACGTGCTTTCCCCGAAGAAATCTGTTGTGACAAAAAGTGATACAACACAATACAATACAATACAATACAATTACAGCACAATGCAATACAACACAACACAATACAATACAATACAATAACAGCACAATGCAATGCAATACAACACAACACAATACAATACAATAACAGCACAGTGCAATACAACACAACACAATACAAGACAATAACAGCACAATGCAATACAACACAACACAATACAATACAATAACAGCACAATGCAATACAACACAACACAATACAATACAATAACAGCACAATGCAATGCAACACAACACAATACAATACAATAACAGCACAATGCAATACAACACAACACAATACAATACAATAACAGCACAATGCAATACAACACAACACAATACAATACAATAACAGCACAATGCAATACAACACAATACAATACAATAACAGCACAATGCAATACAACACAATACAATACAATACAATAACAGCACAATGCAATACAACACAACACAATACAATACAATAACAGCACAATGCAATGCAACACAACACAATACAATACAATAACAGCACAATGCAACACAACACAATACAATACAATACAATAACAGCACAATGCAATACAACACAACACAATACAATACAATAACAGCACAATGCAACACAACACAATACAATACAATAACAGCACAATACAATGCAATATAACGCAACACAATACAGTGCAGCACAACACAATGCAATGCAACACAATACAACACAATACAATACAATACAATTCAATGCAATACAATACAATGCAACACAATACAATACAATTACAACACAATACAATACAATACAATGCAACACAATGCAACACAACACAGTACAATACAATTCAATGCAATACAATACAATGCAACACAATGCAACACAACACAGTACAATACAATTCAATGCAATACAACACAATACAGTGCAGCACAACACAATGCAATGCAACACAATACAATTACAACAAAATACAATGCAATACAATGTAACACAATACAACACAATACAATTACAACAAAATACAATGCAATACAATGTAACACAATACAATACAATACAATTACAACACAATACAATACAATACAATTAAAACGCAATACAATACAATACAATGCAGCACAACACAATACAATGCAACACAACACAATGCAATACAATAAAATGCCATGCAATATGATACAATACAATGCAATACAATACAATACAATACAATACAATACATGCCCTTCCTGTACTTTTTGTGTTAATGTGCTTATACTGTGTTGTTTCTTTAAATAAAGAATATTTAAAACAAACAATACGATACAACACAGTGCTTGACCAGACCAGACCAGACTATACTATACTATACTATACTATACTATACTATACTATACTATACTATACTGTACTATACTATACTGTACTATACTGTACTGTACTATACTATACTATACTATACTATACTATACTATACTATACTATACTATACTATACTATACTACATCTGCCAGCAGTACGCCTGCGCACAGACGACAAGAAAACAATGCTTGTCCTTTCAGCAAGTGTGCGCGAACGTGTGTGCGTGTGTTGCGTGTTGTGTGAATGCGTGTGTGTGTGTGTGTGTGCGTGGGTGCGTGTGTGTGTGGGTGTCTGTGCATGCGTGTGTGTGTGTGTGGGTGTGTGTGTGTGGGGGGGAGCGGGGCATGTGTACATGAGTGCATACGTGCGTATAAGTATCTGAGAGGGTATGTGTGTGAGTATGTGAGAGTGTATGTGTGTGCATTTTTTTGTGTGGGTGAGTGTGTACGCGTGTGTGCATGCATGTGCGCGCATGTGTGACTGAGTGTGTGAGTGTGTGTGTGTGTGTGTGTGTGTGTGTGTGTGTGTGTGTGTGTGTGTGTGTGTGTGTGTGATCGGTCGTTGGCAGACCGAAAGACTAGCAGCATCCAGGCAGACAGACAAGAAGAAAGAGGGAAAGACAGAAGAGTACCGGCACAGCACAGCCCATCAGCATCAATCAGTCTCTCTGTAAATAACTACAACGTCCCTCAGCTGACTGCTCATCTGACAGGCTGAGTGAGGCAGGGCCGAGTTGGCGACGGGGTGGATGTATGGGGGAGGGGGGGTGGAGAGAAAGGTGGGGGGAAGGGGCTTGGAGAGGAGGGGGTGGGTGGGGGGTATGTATGGGGGAGGAGGGGGGGTGGAGAGAAAGGTGGGGGGTATGTATGGGGGAGGAGGGGGGGTGGAGAGAAAGGTGGGGGGTATGTATGGGGGAGGAGGGGGGTGGAGAGAAAGGTGGGGGGGTATGTATGGGGGAGGGGGGGGGGTGGAGAGGTGGGGGGAAAGGGGCTTGGAGAGGAGGGGGTGGGTGGGGGTATGTATGGGGGAGGGGTGGGGTGGAGAGAAAGGTGGGGAAGGGGCTTGGAGAGGAGGGGGTGGGTGGGGGGTATGTATGGGGGAGGAGGGGGGTGGAGAGAAAGGTGGGGGAAAGGGGCTTGGAGAGGAGGGGGTGAGTGGGGGGTATGTATGGGGGAGGAGAGGGGGTGGAGAGAAAGGTGGGGGGTATGTATTGGGGAGGAGGGGGGTGGAGAGAAAGGTGGGGGGAAGGGGCTTGGAGAGGAGGGGGTGGGTGGGGGGTATGAATGGGGGAGGAGGGGGTGGAGAGAAAGGTGGGGGGTATGTATGGGGGAGGAGGGGGGGGTGGAGAGAAAGGTGGGGGGTATGAATGGGGGAGGAGGGGGTGGAGAGAAAGGTGGGGGAAAGGGGCTTGGAGAGGAGGGGGTGGGTGGGGGGTATGAATGGGGGAGGGGGGGGT
>NC_134876.1:372683-410183 GCF_041734735.1 Babylonia areolata | reverse complement strand
AACCACCGGCATCAAGACGGGAGTCTCTGGCAAAAAAAAACACGTTGAAATAAATACATGCACACGGATGTGTGTGTGCGTGTGTGTATGTGTGTGTGTGTGTGTGTGTGTGTGTGTGTGTGTGTGTCAGGGAGGGGGTTGGGGGGGTGGTTATTTTCTTCCATTTTCCTGTGATTATTCACATCTGCAGTTTGTAGATTTATATTGGTGTGTATAGATTCTGTTCTTCTATGTCCTCATGTGCTCTTGTGTGGTATAATGCACTGTTGTATGTGTATTGTACATGTGTGGTATAATGCACTGCTGTATGTGTATTGTGCATGTGAGGTATAATGCATTGTTGTATGTGTATTGTACATGTGAGGTATAATGCACTGCTGTATGTGTATTGTACATGTGAGGTATAATGCACTGCTGTATGTGTATTGTACATGTGAGGTATAATGCACTGTTGTATGTGTATTGTCTCTTGTGTGGTATAATGCACTGTTGTATGTGTATTGTACATGTGAGGTATAATGCACTGCTGTATGTGTATTGTACATGTGAGGTATAATGCACTGCTGTATGTGTATTGTACATGTGAGGTATAATGCACTGTTGTGTGTGTATTGTACATGTGTGGTATAATGCACTGCTGTATGTGTATTGTTCATGTGAGGTATAATGCACTGCTGTATGTGTATTGTACATGTGAGGTATAATGCATTGTTGTATGTGTATTGTACATGTGAGGTATAATGCACTGTTGTATGTGTATTGTTCATGTGTGGTATAATGCACTGTTATATGTGTATTGTCTCTTGTGTGGTGTAATGCACTGTTGTGTATGTATTGTTCATGTGTGGTATAATGCACTGTTGTATGTGTATTGTACATGTGAGGTATAATGCACTGTTGTATGTGTATTGTACATGTGTGGTATAATGCACTGTTGTGTGTGTATTGTACATGTGAGGTATAATGCACTGTTGTGTGTATTGTTCATGTGTGGTATAATGAACTGTTTTATGTGTATTGTACATGTTTGGTGTAATGCACTGTTGTATGTGTATTGTACATGTGAGGTATAATGCACTGTTGTGTGTGTATTGTTCATGTGTGGTGTAATGCACTGTTGTATGTGTATTGTTCATGTGAGGTATAATGCACTGTTGTATGTGTATTGTACATGTGTGGTATAATGCACTGTTGTGTGTGTATTGTACATGTGTGGTGTAATGCACTGTTGTATGTGTATTGTTCATGTGAGGTATAATGCACTGTTGTATGTGTATTGTACATGTGTGGTATATTGAACTGTTGTGTGTGTATTGTTCATGTTTGGTGTAATGCACTGTTGTATGTGTATTGTACATGTGAGGTATAATGCACTGTTGTGTGTGTATTGTTCATGTGTGGTATATTGAACTGTTGTGTGTGTATTGTACATGTGTGGTGTAATGCACTGTTGTATGTGTATTGTACATGTGAGGTATAATGCACTGTTGTGTGTGTATTGTTCATGTGAGGTATAATGCACTGCTGTATGTGTATTGTTCATGTGAGGTATAATGCACTGCTGTATGTGTATTGTTCATGTGAGGTATAATGCACTGCTGTATGTGTATTGTTCATGTGAGGTATAATGAACTGTTGTGTGTGTATTGTACATGTGAGGTATAATGCACTGTTGTGTGTGTATTGTTCATGTGAGGTGTAATGCACTGTTGTATGTGTATTGTTCATGTGTGGTGTAATGCACTGTTGTATGTGTATTGTACATGTGTGGTGTAATGCACTGTTGTATGTGTATTGTACATGTGTGGTGTAATGCACTGTTGTGTGTGTATTGTTCATGTGTGGTATAATGCACTGCTGTATGTGTATTGTACATGTGAGGTATAATGCACTGCTGTATGTGTATTGTACATGTGTGGTATAATGCACTGTTGTATGTGTATTGTCTCTTGTGTGGTGTAATGCACTGCTGTATGTGTATTGTACATGTGAGGTATAATGCACTGTTGTATGTGTATTGTCTCTTGTGTGGTGTAATGCACTGCTGTATGTGTATTGTACATGTGTGGTATAATGCACTGTTGTGTGTGTATTGTACATGTGAGGTATAATGCACTGCTGTATGTGTATTGTTCATGTGTGGTATAATGCACTGTTGTATGTGTATTGTACATGTGTGGTGTAATGCACTGTTGTGTGTGTATTGTACATGTGTGGTATAATGCACTGCTGTATGTGTATTGTTCATGTGTGGTATAATGCACTGCTGTATGTGTATTGTTCATGTGTGGTATAATGCACTGTTGTATGTGTATTGTACATGTGTGGTGTAATGCACTGTTGTGTGTGTATTGTTCATGTGTGGTATAATGCACTGTTGTGTGTGTATTGTACATGTGAGGTATAATGCACTGTTGTATGTGTATTGTACATGTGAGGTGTAATGCACTGTTGTATGTGTATTGTACATGTGAGGTGTAATGCACTGTTGTATGTGTATTGTACATGTGAGGTATAATGCACTGTTGTATGTGTATTGTACATGTGAGGTATAATGCACTGCTGTATGTGTATTGTACATGTGAGGTGTAATGCACTGTTGTATGTGTATTGTACATGTGTGGTGTAATGCACTGTTGTGTGTGTATTGTTCATGTGTGGTGTAATGCACTGTTGTGTGTGTATTGTTCATGTGTGGTGTAATGCACTGTTGTGTGTGTATTGTACATGTGTGGTATAATGCACTGCTGTATGTGTATTGTCTCGTGTGGTATAATGCACTGTTGTATGTGTATTGTACATGTGAGATGCAATGCACTGTTGTATGTGTATTGTACATGTGTGGTGTAATGCACTGTTGTGTGTGTTGTCTCTTGTGTGGTATAATGCACTGCTGTATGTGTATTGTCTCTTGTGTGGTGTAATGCACTGTTGTGTGTGTATTGTTCATGTGAGGCATAATGCACTGTTGTGTGTGTATTGTTCATGTGTGGTGTAATGCACTGTTGTGTGTGTTGTTCATGTGTGGCATAATGCACTGTTGTGTGTGTATTGTTCATGTGAGGTATAATGCACTGTTGTATGTGTATTGTACATGTGTGGTATGCACTATTGTATGTGTATTGTCTCTTGTGTGGTGTAATGCACTGCTGTATGTGTATTGTACATGTGAGGTATAATGCACTGTTGTATGTGTATTGTCTCTTGTGTGGTGTAATGCACTGCTGTATGTGTATTGTTCATGTGTGGTATAATGCACTGTTGTATGTGTATTGTACATGTGAGGTATAATGCACTGTTGTGTGTGTATTGTTCATGTGTGATATAATGCACTGTTGTATGTGTATTGTACATGTGTGGTATAATGCACTCTTGTGTGTGTATATTGTACATGTGTGGTATAATGCACTGTTGTATGTGTATTGTTCATGTGTGGTATAATGCACTGTTGTATGTGTATTGTACATGTGAGGTATAATGCACTGTTGTATGTGTATTGTACATGTGAGGCGCCTGGAGCCCATTATATGGGGAGTTTGCGCCATACAGGTACAATATATTGTTATTATTATAATTAGGAAAAGTAACAAGAAATAGGCTGAGCTGCATCGAAAAGAACAATACGTCTATTTTCAAATTACAAAGTACATTGTGACAAGAATGTAAAAATAAATAAAAAGCTAAACAATGTGTGTGTGTGTGTGTGTGTGTGTGTGTGTGTTCTGAGCACAGTGGACAGACCAAACGCATACGCACATAATGAAGCCAGTGGCAGGGACGAACGACCAATCAATGTATTCTTAATGCACGTGCGTGTTTGTCAAATCACGAAACAAAAAAAACAATAAACAAGAAAGGCAAGGCCTTCAAGACTCACTTGTGATACACTGATAAAAAAAAAATCCAAGTTTTTATGTATTGGGTATAATGCATTTACTGTTATATTTATATTTTTTGTATTCTCTAAACTAGGCACTTTGATCTGATATTCGACCCAACAAAGGAACTGTCATTATCATTTTCTGTTCAAACAGGAACTTCTTTTGCTAAGCATGAAAGTTTTATTTATTGCAAACGTTTTGGTGTAGGTAGCAGAACAAGGGAAATTACTCTGCTGGGGAACTTAGTTTGCTTTAAACTGATCTTTCTCATCTTAAACATTACATTTTGAAATTATACTCAATACATAAAAAGCTTGGATTTTTTTTTAAAGTGCATCACAAGTGAGTCTTGAAGGCCTTGCCTCTCTTGTTTCAAAATGTAATGTTTAAGATGAGAAAGATCAGTTTAATTCAAATTAACTCCACTGGCATTACAGAGTAATTTCCCCTTTTTACTATCTGCACAAAACGTTTGCAAAATAAATAAAAATTCCATGCTTAGCAAAAGAAGTTCCTGTTTGAACAAAAAATGATAATAATGACTGCTCTAGCTGTTGGGTCGAATATCAGATCAAAGTGTCAAGTTTAGAGAATACAAAAAATATAAATATAACAGTAAATGCAGTTTGCATATAATTAGGCTTCTTTTTTTTTGTGCCAATCCCAGAAGCGCAATATTGTTTTAAACAAGATGACTGGAAAGAACTGGATTTTTCCTATTTTTATGCCAAATTTGGTGTCAACTGACAAAGTAGTTGCAGAGAAAATGTCAATGTTAAAGTTTACCACGGACACACAGACACACAGACACACACACACACACACAGACACACACACAGACAACCGAACACCGGGTTAAAACATAGACTCACTTTGTTTACACAAGTGAGTCAAAAAGGACATTCATAATGACGCCATCGATGATAACAACTATCCCTACAATGGGTTTTGTTTTGTTTTTGTTTTTTTAATTCTTTTTTTTTTCGTGGACAATGTGAACACAATCAGATACTGATAAAGATGCAATGTTATTAAAAAAAAAAAAAAAATTTTAAGCATTATAATCAACACTGAATTGTTGACCTACAAACAAAAATTATCATCGATGAATACATATGAATGTGTGTGTGTGTGTGTGTGTGTGTGTGTGTGTGTGTGTGTGTGAGCATGTGTGTCGGAAAAGAGAACAAAGAAAAGACCAAAGACGAACTCTCCACAATGACACCATCCTAAATAACACAGTCACCCTTCTTACTGAACACAGAGCACTGCCGTGGGACTCCCTTTCAACCCCCCCACAAACGGCAGCCTGAATCTTGTCTCAGCCTCACCTAAGCCACAGTCTCCTTCCAGCCTCAGGGTCAGCACCACAGTTCCAGACACAGACGACTGTCTGTAAATTCCAGACCTTTCCGATCTCTGGAGTCTTCCGGAAACATCGTGTCCGTGTCTGTGGCACGTGCTCTTCTCTATGGGGGTGCTTTCCGTCCTCTGTGCCAGCCCAGCTTAGTCTGAAGCTTTTTTCTCCGTGAAGTGGAGTGAACTCAGCAGTTTTCGTCATTCCTTTCCCACCCTGTGTAGTCATCATCACAAAGCCGATGATGACGTCTGCTTCGCCGGAAGTGTGATTGCAGCCCGAATCCTGAGTGCCCACAGTTCGGGCAGGCCACAGTTGTGCACAGAAAGGGGCAGGCCACAGTTGTCCACAGTGAGCAGGCCACAGTTAGGGCGGGCCACAACTGTCCACAGTAAGGGCAGGTCACAGTTGTCCACAGTAAGGGCAGGTCACAGTTATCCACAGTGAGAACAGGCCACAGTTGTCCACAGTGATGGCAGACCAGAGTTCGGGCAGGCCACAGTTGTCCACAGTAAGAACAGGCCATAGTTGTCCAGAGCAAGGGCAGGTCACAATTGTTTACAGTGAGGGCAGGCCACAGTTGTCCACAGTGAGGGGAGGTCACAGTTTTATGCACAGTGAGGACATTTCACAATTACCCACAGTGAGGGCAGGCCACAGTTGTCCACAGTAAGAACAGGCCATAGTTGTCCAGAGCAAGGGCAGGTCACAGTTGTCTACAGTGAGGGGAGGTCACAGTTTTATGCACAGTGAGGACATTTCACAATTACCCACAGTGAGGGCAGGTCACAGTTGTCCACAGTGAGGGCAGGCCACAATTATCCACAGTGAGGGCAGGTCACAATTACCCACAGTGAGGGCAGGCCACAATTATCCACAGTGAGGGCAAGCCACAATTATCCACAGTGAGGGGAGGTCACAGTTGTCCACAGTGAGGGGAGGTCACAATTATCCACAGTGAGGGCAGGTCACAGTTGTTTACAGTGAGGGGAGGTCACAATTATCCACAGTGAGGGCAGGTCACAGTTGTTTACAGTGAGGGGAGGTCACAATTATCCACAGTGAGGGCAGGTCACAGTTGTCCACAGTGAGGGCAGGCCACAATTATCCACAGTGAGGGCAGGCCACAGTTGTCCACAGTGAGGGCAGGTCATAATTATCCACAGTGAGGGCAGGTCACAGTTGTCCACAGTGAGGGCAGGTCACAATTATCCACAGTGAGGGCAGGCCACAATTATCCACAGTGAGGGCAAGCCACAATTATCCACAGTGAGGGGAGGTCACAGTTGTCCACAGTGAGGGGAGGTCACAATTATCCACAGTGAGGGCAGGTCACAGTTGTTTACAGTGAGGGGAGGTCACAATTATCCACAGTGAGGGCAGGTCACAGTTGTTTACAGTGAGGGGAGGTCACAATTATCCACAGTGAGGGCAGGTCACAGTTGTCCACAGTGAGGGCAGGCCACAGTTATCCACAGTGAGGGCAGGCCACAGTTGTCCACAGTGAGGGCAGGTCATAATTATCCACAGTGAGGGCAGGTCACAGTTGTCCACAGTGAGGGCAGGTCACAATTATCCACAGTGAGGGCAGGCCACAATTATCCACAGTGAGGGCAAGCCACAATTATCCACAGTGAGGGGAGGTCACAGTTGTCCACAGTGAGGGGAGGTCACAATTATCCACAGTGAGGGCAGGTCACAGTTGTTTACAGTGAGGGGAGGTCACAATTATCCACAGTGAGGGCAGGTCACAGTTGTTTACAGTGAGGGGAGGTCACAATTATCCACAGTGAGGGCAGGTCACAGTTGTCCACAGTGAGGGCAGGCCACAGTTATCCACAGTGAGGGCAGGCCACAGTTGTCCACAGTGAGGGCAGGTCATAATTATCCACAGTGAGGGCAGGTCACAGTTGTCCACAGTGAGGGCAGGTCACAATTATCCACAGTGAGGGCAGGCCACAATTATCCACAGTGAGGGCAGGCCACAGTTGTCCACAGTGAGGGGAGGTCACAGTTATCCACAGTGAGGGGAGGTCACAATTATCCACAGTGAGGGCAGGCCACAATTATCCACAGTGAGGGCAGGTCACAATTATCCACA
Organism: Babylonia areolata; assembly: GCF_041734735.1. Classification (NCBI taxonomy): domain Eukaryota; kingdom Metazoa; phylum Mollusca; class Gastropoda; order Neogastropoda; family Buccinidae; genus Babylonia; species Babylonia areolata. The sequence goes on along the minus strand of NC_134876.1, from coordinate 402,844 downwards.
GTGAGGGCAGGCCACAATTATCCACAGTGAGGGCAGGTCACAATTATCCACAGTGAGGGCAGGTCACAATTATCCACAGTGAGGGCAGGCCACAGTTGTCCACAGTGAGGGCAGGTCACAATTATCCACAGTGAGGGCATTTCACAGTTATCCACAGTGAGGGGAGGTCACAGTTATCCACAGTGAGGGCAGGCCACAATTATCCACAGTGAGGGCAGGCCACAGTTATCCACAGTGAGGGCAGGCCACAGTTATCCACAGTGAGGGCAGGTCACAATTATCCACAGTGAGGGCAGGTCATAATTATCCACAGTGAGGGCAGGTCATAATTATCCACAGTGAGGGCAGGTCACAATTATCCACAGTGAGGGCAGGTCACAATTATCCACAGTGAGGGCAGGTCATAATTATCCACAGTAAGGGCAGGTCACAATTATCCACAGTAAGGGCAGGTCACAATTACCCACAGTGAGGGCAGGTCACAATTACCCACAGTGAGGGCAGGCCACAATTATCCACAGTGAGGGCATTTCACAGTTGTCCACAGTGAGGGCAGGCCACAGTTATCCACAGTGAGGGCATTTCACAGTTACCCACAGTGAGGGCAGGCCACAGTTATCCACAGTGAGGGCAGGCCACAGTTATCCACAGTGAGGGCAGGCCACAATTATCCACAGTGAGGGCAGGCCACAGTTATCCACAGTGAGGGCAGGCCACAGTTTTCACTCAATGGATTGATGGAAGTCAGCTTGGCTATCCAACAGCTCTCGTTTAACGGGATCAAATAATCCGGTGGTTGGACAACCAATGCACACTTGTTTGTACGTGGAAACAATTATTGAGATCATGTTTTTAAACATCTCAGTCTAAGAAACTACCCCCAAAACAAAGTCCCAAGCAATACACATAAATAAATGAATGTCAGGGCAGCAGACCTTCATAGAACCACATCTGTGAAATCAATTTGGGGAAAACATGTGCCTAGAATTCAATGTCATTCGATGAGGATAATATTTTCAGACATCAAAGACAGCTATGTAACATTCATTGCAACAAAACGATATCCATCAACAGAGCAGCGTACGTTATTGTAAACTCTGCATACCTGAACAAAAATCAGCAAAGATGTCTAGCATTTACAAATCAAATTTATAAAGTCGCAGTTTGTGTGTTTCCAACTGATCACGCATGATGCCAATGCTGGAACGAATGAATAAATATCTTTTGTCATCGTTAGCAGTCTGTGTCTGACAACAACAAAAAATGTCTTCACTGAACGAGTACGCTAAAATTAGGTTGGAAATGAATTTCGTCCAACTCATATGTAATTTAGGGCCAGACGCACACTGATAAATAATGAGAAGCGTCAACCTTTCACCAACAGGTAAAACACTCAAAGTATACCAAGCCACTCGATTTTTGTGGATCCGTGATGGCTGCGGAGATAAAAGTCAGATAAATGTCAACCTTCGTTACCTGAGATATACTCCTCTAACTCGCAACAAACCTTTTCCATCAGACAGTATTAGGGAGAGCTCAGATAGATGTCAGGCGTGCATCGGCTTTCAACAGCTACAGCGTTGTAGATGATGTTGTCTGGACCGGAGAGGTGGCCACGCGAACACACCACCCACCCAGCAAAAACGAGAGGTTTCAGGTTCGAGTCTAGTATGTGGTGTGAGTTTGGTTCTCTTTTCCACTAGACCCTGGCTGGGGAACAATATAAACTGGTAGTCCTTTCCAGCTAACCATAAATCAAAATTTCCTCGAAACGGCAATAAGAAAATAATGAAATCAAAAATTAAAAAGAAAGAAAATGATGTCCTTGATAAAATTGCCTGGTATCGCTCATTTTGATACACTACAAATTATACAAATATTACCCAGAAAAAAGTGTCGAACGCCCTCCACCCGTCAATGCAAACTGCATGCCACACAGAGAAATAATAATAATAATGAGCACAATACGAGGCAATGCGAGAGTACAATACACTGCAAGTTTACTGGTTTCGTTCCTTTTGTTGAAGAACTCTTACGTGAAGCACTTTGCACTTGCACATGAAATGATGTTTGTTTGACGTATCTCTTCCTTAGAACTGGAGACACGTGAAGCACTTTGCACTTGATGAAATGATGTTTGTTTGACGTATCTCTTCCTTAGAACTGGAGACAAAAGCGAGGGCTCGTTTTGACAGACACGTCTCTCATAGCCAATAAAAGCGAGGGCTCGTTTTGACAGACACGTCTCTCATAGACAGCGATCGTGTCAGCAGTTCATCACAGGAAAGCTAAGGAATTTTTAGCTGTTCGTCATGTCAGTTCTATTCCTGTCAAAGTTTTCATTCTCCTAACTTCCCCTCTATGCCTTTCAGTTTTCTGACTGCTCTCTCTGCACGGCTTTTCAGCCTGTGGCTCTTTCATCAGCTGAATGGAAAACGTCATGGATTTCCACATGCTGGTTGTCTGTTTGAAACTGAAGGTTTTACTCTTTTCCGGTCGTTACCCCACCTTTCTTCCTGAAGATGGGATACACAAAGCTTGGGAATGAGATGCTTCGCTCCTTTTGTCACTGTTCAGTTGGCCTAGTATCAGATTTTACTCTTTCCTGGCCTCGTGGCATACTCAGATTACTAGTAACAGTTTGCTAAGACCTTTGGCCGCCTGTGTGTGTGTGTGTTTGTGTGTGTGCTACACGCACGCGCCTGCGTGCTGTTTGATGCATATTGATGTTACCTGAACCCATGATCTCCATGGAAAAAAAAGCATTGTCATATTAATGTCGGCTGGCGATATTTTACGCAGATGTCATATATCTTGTGTCATTTATACCTGACAGAATACGACATTGAAGAGCTGAGATGAATGTCCATTAAACATCGACTGTAAACATGGTGGCGATGATTGTGGCGTCATGTAACAGTTCCCATCTGTCACAGACCACAAGGAAGAACGCAAAGTGCAGTGATGCCGAACTAACTGTGTGTATTGACACATCGTTTCTTGATGCTTGAAAACAAATGAGTTGCTGCCTTGACAAACGTATTTCTCGCAGATCTACGATCATTTCGCCAGTCTGTCAAAGTCGCAGATCTACGATCATTTCGCCAGTCTATCAAAGGTTAGACGAAGAGTTTTCAACAGTCTGCCAGTTTTAAGCAATTTGTCATGCCATGAATTCTTCTGTGTGAAAATTCCCTGTCTTCCTGGTCCCTATTGCAGCCCCTTGACAGCCGTTTGCACTGTGTTTCTGCCTGTAGCGCTTTCATCAACAGAAATGAAAATGTTATCACCACAATTAAGTGCATATTCCAAGGTGAGGGGATCCTTCGCCTTTTCCGGTTGTGTTTCAGTTTCAGTTTCAAAGAGTGTCAAAGCGAACTGTCTGATTCACATAGGCCAAACCACAACACTCCCATCTGTTGTTTTGTTTTGTTTTGAAGAGTGCAGATGCCTGACGTAAACACAGACTTCACGTTCTGGGCAGGCATTTATAGCCTATCGAATTATGTATAAAACATCAAAATAAAACGAAAATTTCGAAAATTAACAAAATGAACAAATCATTAAATCTAATCAAAATGAAAGATAGATAGATGCATAGGTTTCAATAAGATTTTTTTTTTAATGACCACGTTCACCGAATGTATACACCCACACACACGTACACACCAACACACACACGTGTAGGCTTATACTCAAACAACCCTACGCACACATACACACACCAACAGACATACAAGCGTGCATGGCTGTATTTACTATATCCTGTAGGCAGCCATACTCTGTCTACGAGTGTATATATGCTGGGTAGACTTTGCTCTTGTTTCCGTCACCCAATGAAGGCTGATATGGGTTACAGGGATACTTAAAGTGTATATTTGTTCTTCTGCATGCGAAGGGGGATCGGGTACTAGCATGTCTGCACAAATGTTGACCTGTGAGATCGGAAAATGTTCTAACCTTAACACCTGATGCCACGGCCAGGGTTCGATCCCCTGACCCTCTGATTGAAAGTTGATCGCTCATTGAGCACTCGGCTGTTGCGCTCGTCAAACCGGAGATCAATGTCTGCTTAGCGCAATCTTAAGATCGTGACAAAGATTTCTGTTTCCTTACTCGTCTCATCTGTCGGGGAAACATTAGAAATTGGGCCATTATCCCAAGTCAAGCGTGATATCAGACTGCGAGTGTTGACAAGTCATTGCTTGGTGTTTCAGCAAAGGCGTGTGTCCGTGTTAGCAAACATTTCCCTCCACAGACCTGTGGTCATTTTCAACGCTCCATCATGGGAAAGCTGAAGGCTTTTAAGGGCTCTGTCACGTGAAGTGCTCTATCTCGGTGAAAGTCTTTCACTCTGCTGCCCCAGTGTCCACCCCTCCTCTATTTCCTGCTGTCAGACGTTTCGGCCCGTGGCGTTTTTCGTCACAGCGATGGAAAACGTCATTTCTCAATAGTTTGCGTCAGTCTTGGACTGGAGGACATTTCCCACTGTTCTTTTTATTTCATTTATAGCCCAGCCCTTTCCTAGATCGGATGCACGGATCGAACATTGCAACACCAGTTTGGTCCGCCCCGCTCAAAAGTGTGATGTTGTTGTTTTACTGTTTGGAAGACAGTTGGGCTTAACGGTAAGACGTTTTGAAGGGGGAATTAAGAGCAGGCCTGTAAGACCTTTTACACAACGCTAAGGCAGGCTGTAAAGGCCTGAGCAGCACGCTGACTTCATGGCAGATCAGGCTTTGGTCCTCTTTATCCGAAGTAAACGGGTGTCGCGTTGATTAGTCCGCATGTTTTGACACCCCCTTGAAACTGAAACTGAAAAATATAAGCTTAACAGTAAAAATGGTGACAACAAGATTGCATGCAACCAAAACGTAATTATTGTTGGTCAAGGACCTGGATTTTGGACTCCTCTCCCCCCTCCACTACACCTTGACTGGCGGTCCTGTGAGTAGCATGCACTCAAAGAATGTAAAAGAACCCATGGCAATGAAACTTTTAAAAGGATTGGCTTTGAAAAAAAAATATACAGAAAAATCCGCTCTTGTCGTCAAACAAGTACACTTGCAGACAGATTTTTTTTAAGAAGAAAAGGGGATATGGGCAGCGTTTCACTTGTAAGCATCCCGCATATCAAACAGTGAAATGTGTTGTGACAAAAAGGTACACATTACCAGGCAGTTAATGCAATACAACACAACACAATAGAATAGAAAACAATGAATGCAATGCAGCACAGTGTAATACTTTCTCAGTGTATGGTATACAGACCAGAGTATGCTCTCAAGGCATGACAGCTCGTTGGATTTATGCGACAGACACTTGCATTTTCCTCCTTTTTTGTTGTTGTTGTTTGTTTGTTGTTTCGTAAATGTGGTGTTGTATGTATGGATCAGCCCACAGCCCTGAAACTGAAACTGAAACAAAGGCAAGAGCCGCCCTCAACAAAAAGGGTCTTTACAGAACCTGCGGGCACTGACGGGCGCAATAGCCGAGTGGTTAAAGCTTTAGACTTTAGATATGAGGGTCCCGGGTTCGAATCTCGTTGACGGTGGCTGGTGGGTAAAGGGTGGAAATTTATACGAATTCCCAGGTCAACATGTGCAGACCTGCTTGTGCCAGATACCCCTTCGTGTGTATATGCACGCAAAAGATTAAATACGCACGTTAAAGATCATGTGGTCAATGTCAGCGTTTGGTGGGTTATGGAAACACGAACATACCCAGCATGCACACCCCCGAAAACGTAGTACAGCTGCCTACATGGCGGGGTAAATAAACAAATCGGCCATACACGTAAAATGTTACATGTCTGTCTGGGTGTGTATGTGTGCATGCCTGAAATCGGATTGAATGACACAGGAAACGAATGATGAGCGCTCAATGGCAGCCATCAGTCGGCTCTACCCAGGTAGACAGCCTGTTGTGCAAATGACTCCGTGTTTGTAAAGCGCTTCGAGCTTGGTCTCCGACAGAGGATAAGCGCTATATAAGTATACATATCATTCGTTAATCCACCATTCATTCATTCACTGCAGCACTAAGCGCGTTGGGTTACGCTGCTGGTCAGGCAATCTGCTTGGCAGATGTGGTGTAGCGTATATGGATTTGTCCGAACGCAGTGACGCCTCCTTGAGCTACTGAAACTGAAACTGAAACTCACTGCAGCAATGCATCATAAGAAAGGCGAAGAGTTTTACGGGCGTTCCGTCATGCCACGGGTTCCATCTGTGTAAAAGCCTTCACCACCACCTCCTCGGCTTCCCGGGATCTACCTTCCGGCGCACTGACGGGCGTCGGCATTTGATTCCAGATGGCCGCTTTTTCATCAACAGAATGGGAAACCACCCCGGTGTAACAGCTTCAAACTACCCCCCTGCTCGATTTTCCCCTGGGATAACTCTGGACTAGCTTCGAATGACCTCCGGGGTCGTTTGTGGCCAGTCAAGGTCGATCCCCATACGTCTCGAGGCCTGACTAAGCGTGTTGGGTAATGCTGCTGGTCAGGCATCAGCCTGGCAGATGTGGTGTAGTGTATATGGATTTTCCGGTCACACTGACGAGCGCAATAGCCGAGCGGTTCAAGCGTCGGACTTTCAATGTGAGGGTTCTGGGCTCCAATCTCGGTAACGACGCCTGGTCGGTGAAGGCGTGGAGATTTTTCCGATCTCCCAGATCAACAGATGTGGAGACCTGCTTGTGCCTGAAACCACTTCGCGTGCATACGCGATATTCCCGATACATAAGTATCCATATCATCATCAGCATCATCCTTGAGAAACTCAAACTGATCCTCCTCCTCCTTGGAAATCACCCCCTTTCTACGGATTTAATCCAGACATACGAAAATGAAGGAGGGTCGTTCTGGGCTAGCCTTTACCACCACCACCCCTCGCCCCAGTACTTTCACCCTCCAGATTACAACTTCACGGAAAAGCCACATGAGACGTGAGGCTAAATTTACCCTCAGGGGTCATTTCAAGCTAACCTACAAAGACCCCAGAGATAAACATTACGGGAGTGGAGAACGGGGGGTGAGGTGGGTGGGGGGATCCAACTTGAAGGTGGCCGGGAGCTGGGGGTTGGGAGGGGGGGCAGCTCTGGATAGCTGAAGTTTAGTTCCGGGGTCATTCCAGGCTGGCCTACAACAGACCTGGGGTCAGTCTGGGCCAGCAAGATTTGACCCGGAGGGAACAACAGGGGGGTGTACTAATGTGGCTGCTGCACCGGCCGCTACAGCTGTGTGTCTGGCAGTGACATAGGATATATCTCATTTCCATCCTTTTCAATGGTCGGTGACTGGCAGTGACATAGGATATATCTCCTTTCCATCCTTTTCAATGGTCGGTGACTGGCAGTGACATAGGATATATCTCCTTTCCATCCTTTTCAATGGTCGGTGACTGGCAGTGACATAGGATATATCTCCTTTCCATCCTTTTCAATGGTCGGTGACTGGCAGTGACATGGGATATATCTCCTTTCCATCCTTTTCAATGGTCGGTGACACCTATCTGGTTGTTGTTGTTTTTGTTTTTAAATAGGAGGCCGCACAGAGCTAGAACGTAAAATGCTTAGCTCTTACGCTCACAGTGACAGTGACAGACACAGTCTCTCTCTCTCTCTCTCTCTCTTTCTCTCTCTCTCTCTCTCTCTCTGTGGAAAAAAGGGCATTTGCTTATCTCATTTTTATGGTAAAAAAAATTGTCAAGTTTCGGCTCTGTGTGTGTGTGTGTGTGCGCGCGCGCGCGCGCGCGTGTGTGTGTGTGTGTGTGTAAAAAAAGTACATTTGTTATCTCATTTTTCTAGTTAAAAAAATTGTCAAGTTTCGGCTCTCTCTCTCTCTCTCTCTCTCTCTCTCTCTCTCTCTCTCTCTCTCTCTCACGCACACACACACACACACACACACACACATATACATACAAAGCACATGCACACACACTTCTTCTTCCTTCTTTTCCTCCTCTTCCTCATTCTCCTCCTTTTTCTCTTTCTCCTCCTCTTCCCAGTTCTCTTCCTTGTCCACTTCCCTTCTTCATTCTCTTTCTCTTCCTCTTCATTTTCCTCAGCCTCTTCCTCATTTTTTTTTTCTTCCTCTTCGTCTTCCTTTTCCTCAGCCTCTTCCTCATTTTTTTTTTCTTCCTCTTCGTCTTCCTTTTCCTCAGCCTCTTCCTCATTTTTTTTTCTTCCTCTTCGTCTTCCTTTTCCTCAGCCTCTTCCTCATTTTTTTTCTTCTCCCCCCTCTTCCTCTTCCTTTTCCTCATACTTACCCCTACATTTGATCCTCCCGTCTAAACGAGGCAGCCAGCCTTATGACTGGGAGAACTACACCGCGCGCAGCGTGAGAAGTTAGGGACGGGTGGGTTCCGCTTATGGATGAAAAGAAACAGACCCATCCTTCCTGCTGAGACAGAGGCAGACACTGCACAGACATACACGCTGAGAAAAAGAAACAGAAACAGACACACGCCGAGAAGGAAACAGGCCGTGCTGAGAAGGAAACAGACGCTGCCTTGCTTTAAAAAATAATAATAATAAAAATAATTATAAACAAAAACAAAAACAAACAGAGGCACAGACAGACACGTCCTGCTGAGGAAAGTGCGCGTTGGTATTTAAGTTACCGGCAGGCGTAAAGCTTTTCTTTCAACTTATATTTCTGGCCCTGGTGAGAGGGGGGAGGCGGGGGGCGCTTAGTCACGGACTGACCTTGAAATAGTTTTATGTCCGTGAGGGGCTTTACTTGATCCGTCCCGGTGCTTTAATTAACATGTCAAGTGCTAACTGAGTTAAACGATATCCACTGATTATATCCAAGTGATATTCTGTCTTTAATCATGCAGAGGGATGTTTGTGATGATAACTGCAGAAATCCATATTACTGTTTCTGTGAAGCGGGGTTATCCTGTTGAACACGTAGGATTTTGTCTTGTCATCATCCTAGAGTCCAACGGTCAGCTTATATTACAGACTGACCTAAGCTTACAGTCGGACCGACAGCAAAGTGATAGCTGTGTGACCAATGGTTTCTCCATCGCAATGGGAAGTCATTTACAGCTCAGTCTTTTGTGAAGGACTATGACTCTCAAACTAGGAGGCAAGACTGCACTGGCTCTTACTGATGCATCCTTGTGGGACCAGTTAGCCTTTGGGAACCATCCCAACACCGACTGTCCTAGAAACCCCCTTGGCCGAGAGAGTGGGGATGTAACTTGGGCAATGTAACTCAGTCTCCACTATAATCAATTTCTAACCCAGATGGTTAGGACAGCACTTGCCTCCTCTGCTGCACTGATGGTCATAGTCGGACACGACTATCATACATCACTTAAAGTTTGTTTGAAAGAGGTACCCTAACATGCGGACTAGTCCATTATACGCAACACCACATCTGCTCAAAAGAAAAGAGCAGATGCCTGACCAACGCATAAACACAACGCGCTCGTCAGGCCTTGACAGCCTACGCTTGTATAAAACATAACACATAGAATAAAATGAATCAAAATAATTCAGCAAAAATAAACACGAACATAAATACATTGAAATAAACTAGAATGAAAGAAACGTAAAAGGCAAATTACTTAAATCATTTCGAATAAAAATGGGCCACGCTCAGGGAACTTGTGTGTGCGCAGGCACACACACACACACACACACACACACACACACACACACACACAATACCTGTTAAGAAAATACTAAATTTCCACCTAAGTTCTGGGTTGTTTCCTGATAAAGAGAGTGAAACTAGATATAAAATAAAAATAAAAAAGACTATTCGCTTTTGACGCGTTTCTCCAATCTCAACGCATGTTTGCCAAACGCTAAAATGTTTTTTCAACCATTGGCAAAAAAACTCACATGGAGAGAAAACACACGCGCGTGCGAAGAGATGAACTGAGACAGAGACAGAGGAACTGAGAGAGAGAGAGAGAGAGAGAGACAGAGAGAGGGGGGGGGGGGGTCCAGAGGTCGCTGCCATCAACTCCTAATGACGGCTTATCAGAATAGACAGCTGAAACCTTTTCTGTGGACAAGTTCATCTCCGAGGCGTGATGAGGTTCGACCCTCCATTTTCTTCCAAGGCATGTCGGGAGAAAGTGCATTATGGGATGCATCATGCCATGGTGTCCTCATGACACACAATGTCTTTGTTCAGCCAGAAAGGGTGCTGACAGTTCTGGGCAGAAATCGCTAAATCTGCAATTTTTCCTCGATGATTTGAAACGGGAGCAAGTTTTGCTCTCTTTTTTATTCTTTCTACTCTGCTTCCAGTTATGTTTGATTTATTTTTTATTTTTTTTATTTAAGAATTCTTTGGCACAAAGTGAACTCGATTATAGAGATGTCAAACTGAATTATGGATGCTCTAATTGTCCATCTGTGCTGGTAATCGGGTGTCATTATTTTCAAAAGGAATTAGCTTTTCAACGCGGGGCCCGACTTTTACACGCACACGATTGCACGTGCTCATCGTACACACACACACACACACACACACACACACACACACACACACACACACACACACACACACAGGCCTACAGGCACACACGCGCGCAGCGTCCACAAACACACGCAGACAGACATATGCCCGCGCTCACACAGACACACATGTGTGCGTGCCCTTGCACACGAATGCAAACAGGCACGCATACGTACATGTGTAGATGCGCGCACACATAGGGTGTATGTGCGCGTGGCAGTTCCCATGTGTATAAGAGCATGCACGTATGTGTTTGTGAGTGCGCGTGCATGTATATGTCTTGTGTGTGTGTGTGTATGTGTGCATGCGCTTGCGCCCCGTCTGTGTGTGTGTATGAGCACGTGCTCTCTAAAACACACGCCTACTTTTCTCAGCGGGGAAGAGAAGTTCCGGAGGAAAGGAAGGGAAGGGGGGTGGAGGGGGGGGGGGGTAAGGAACATTCACATGGAGGCACAAGGTGTCCAGGGACATCCCACCGCCAGCTGAGTTCCTCCTCCTCCTCCTCCTCCTCCTTCTCCACAGTCAATACTATGATGTCCGCCAGCTACGTTCTCTCCTCCTCCTCCTCCTCCTCCTCCTTCTCCTCCTCCTCCTCCTCCTCCACAGTCAATACTATGATGTCCGCCAGCTACGTTCTCTCCTCCTCCTCCTCCTCCTCCTCCTCCTCCTCCTCCTCCTCCTCCTCCACAGTCAATACTATGATGTCCGCCAGCTACGTTCTCTCCTCCTCCTCCTTCTCCTCCTCCTCCTCCTCCTCCTCCTCCTCCTCCTCCTCCTCCACAGTCAATACTATGATGTCCGCCAGCTACGTTCTCTCCTCCTCCTCTTCCTCCTCCTCCTCCACAGTCAATACTTTGATGTCCGCCTGCTATGTTCTCTCCTCCTCCTCCTCCTCCTCCTCCTCCTCCACAGTCAATACTTTGATGTCCGCCTGCTATGTTCTCTCCTCCTCCTCCTCCTCCTCCTCCTCCTCCTCCTCCACAGTCAATACTAGGATGTCCGCCTGCTATGTTCTCTCCTCCTCCTCCTCCTCCTCCTCCACAGTCAATACTAGGATGTCCGCCTGCTATGTTCTCTCCTCCTCCTCCTCCTCCTCCTCCACAGTCAATACTATGATGTCCGCCTGCTACGTTCTGCCTTCCTCACCCGCACCCCACCTCTCCAGGCCCCATTCCTGTCAATCCGTTCTGTCAGAGTCGGCAGCTTCGCCCTTGGCTTTCTTGCGGTAACAATGCAGACCTCTTGATCACTGTTACATGTTCTTTTGTTAACCCATTGATGTGTGGGGGTGGGGGTTTTTTGGGGGGGCGAGGGGGGTTGGGGGGGTTGGGGGGGTAGGGTTTGTTTGTTTTTCACACGTCCCTTTGTTGCTGCGCGGAATTACAGCACTCCAACCCTGCTTGAAGTTTTTAGAGAGAAGTCGAAAAAATATAATTTTGATAATCAACCTATTGAAAAAAATATAATTTTGATAATCAACCTATTTCTGAATTTAAAAGGAAAACAAAACAAACCCTGGTTCCGGAATAGGCTGGCAACAACAGAAATCAAAATATTCGTATTTGGGGTTATTATTGTTGTTGTTCCCCGAAACCAAAGCAATTGTGTTCTGCTTTTTAAAACGTTTTGTGTTGTCAAAAGCGACAGTAAAAATAAACAAAGATGTTGTAATTGTGTCTAGAGGGAGACAGACATAAAAGTCCCGCTAAATCCTCAAACTGGATTTTTCCCACTTCCATTATTCATTGAGGCACTGCAGGATGCTTCCTTGGCTTGCTCCAGTTTATTTTCTTTCCACGTGTCTAAAGCAGGCAGAGGCGGTCAGGTGGTGGGTGATTTTCTATAACATGATACTTATATCGGTAACAGGTAGATGTGTCAGTCATGGTTCTTTGTTTTAAATCATTTTGTGTTTTGAAACTTCACAAGAAAGAAACGTCGGTGATATATGTGACAGTGTAAATCGTTGAGAATGAGTTCATTTAGCATATGTCTGTTTGTTTCCTTTTTAGTCTATTTCTAAGAACCACTGACAGAAACATGCAACAGCAGGTGTAGCACAGAGAGAGAGACCGAGACCAAAAGAAACAGAGAGAAATGAGAGGGGAGAGAGAGAGAGAGAGAGAGAGAGAGAGAGAGAGAGAGAGAGAGAGAGAGAGAGAGAGAGCAAACTTTACGGCGCAAGTCCCCAAAAAGAGCTGACCACAGAAAAAGAGCCAGTCGGCAACTTATGACCCCTCCGTCCCACACCAATACCATCCTCTTCCCTACCCCCTCATCCCCTCATCTACCTACAGAGAGAGAGAGAGAGAGAGAGAGAGAGAGACAGAGAGAGAGAGAGAGAGAGAGAGAGAGAACAACAACAACAAAAGAAAAATAAGAACATTTCACGTCGTAACTATCAAAGGGGTTCTCAGCAACAAAATATTTGCATCACAGCTTTCATGTCTGACCATTCTTTAATGGGTGTGTCATGTCTGACCATTCTTTAATGGGTGTGTCATGTCTGACCATTCCTTAATGGGTGTATCATGTCTGACCATTCCTAATGGGTGTATCATGTCTGACCATTCTTTAATGGGTGTATCATGTCTGACCATTCTTTAACGGGTGTATCATATCTGACCATTCCTTAATGGGTGTATCATGTCTGACCATTCTTCAATGTGTGTATCATGTCTGACCATTCTTTAATGGGTGTATCATGTCTGACCATTCCATAATGGGTGTATCATGTCTGACCATTCTTCAATGGGTGTATCATGTCTGACCATTCCTTAATGGGTGTATCATGTCTGACCATTCCATAATGGGTGTGTCATGTCTGACCATTCCTTAATGGGTGTGTCATGTCTGACCATTCTTTAATGGGTGTATCATGTCTGACCATTCCATAATGGGTGTATCATGTCTGACCATTCTTTAATGGGTGTATCATATCTGACCATTCCATAATGTGTATCATGTCTGACCATTCCATAATGTGTATCATGTCTGACCATTCCATAATGTGTATCATGTCTGACCATTCTTCAATGGGTGTGTCATGTCTGACCATTCCATAATGGGTGTGTCATGTCTGACCATTCCATAATGGGTGTATCATGTCTGACCATTCTTCAATGGGTGTATCATGTCTGACCATTCTTCAATGGGTGTATCATGTCTGACCATTCTTCAATGGGTGTATCATGTCTGACCATTCCATAATGGGTGTATCATGTCTGACCATTCCTTAATGGGTGTATCATATCTGACCATTCCATAATGGGTGTATCATGTCTGACCATTCCTTAATGGGTGTATCATGTCTGACCATTCCTTAATGGGTGTGTCATGTCTGACCATTCTTTAATGGGTGTATCATGTCTGACCATTCTTCAATGGGTGTATCATGTCTGACCATTCCATAATGGGTGTGTCATGTCTGACCATTCCATAATGTGTATCATGTCTGGCCATTCCTTAATGGGTGTATCATGTCTGACCATTCCTTAATGGGTGTATCATGTCTGACCATTCTTCAATGGGTGTATCATGTCTGACCATTCCTTAATGGGTGTATCATGTCTGACCATTCTTCAATGGGTGTATCATGTCTGACCATTCCATAATGGGTGTGTCATGTCTGACCATTCTTCAATGGGTGTATCATGTCTGACCATTCCATAATGGGTGTGTCATGTCTGACCATTCTTCAATGGGTGTATCATGTCTGACCATTCCTTAATGGGTGTATCATGTCTGACCATTCTTCAATGGGTGTATCATATCTGACCATTCTTCAATGGGTGTATCATGTCTGACCATTCCTTAATGGGTGTATCATGTCTGACCATTCTTCAATGGGTGTATCATGTCTGACCATTCTTCAATGGGTGTATCATATCTGACCATTCTTCAATGGGTGTATCATGTCTGACCATTCTTCAATGGGTGTATCATATCTGACCATTCCATAATGTGTATCATGTCTGACCATTCTTCAATGGGTGTATCATGTCTGACCATTCTTCAATGGGTGTATCATGTCTGACCATTCCTTAATGGGTGTATCATATCTGACCATTCTTCAATGGGTGTATCATGTCTGACCATTCTTTAATGGGTGTATCATGTCTGACCATTCTTCAATGGGTGTATCATATCTGACCATTCTTCAATGGGTGTATCATGTCTGACCATTCTTTAATGGGTGTATCATATCTGACCATTCCATAATGGGTGTATCATGTCTGACCATTCCATAATGGGTGTGTCATGTCTGACCATTCCTTAATGGGTGTGACATGTCTTCGTGTGTGGACAACTAAAGGAACTACGTTGACGCACACGATACTCCAAACACATTTTAGAAAACATTATATGGATTGTGTTCCTTTCGCAATACGTTGATGGATGCATATTGATTAAGAAAATAAGAAAAATGTCCTTAAATCTATGCTGTGCTAAGAATGTCTACTACTTGTTATAGCACTGCACAGTTATCAATACCTGATGAGCATGTGTCCACACTGACCTTGAAAAAAGTTAATTTAAAAAAGTTATTTTTTTTACTTTTGACGCAGCTGTCTTTGCTGATATGCCTGACTTCCCTCCCTTAACAGTTAAAAAAAACTGCAACAACAACAACAACAACCAGAACGCACACACACTACTACTCGCGTTGCACGTGCACATTGTCGTGGGTCCAATTATCTCGCGCTGGCTGTCAGTCACCCAGTGTGTTTCCGTCAGAGCAATGGAGGGAGACCTCTTCCCGTCTGTGTGTGTGTGTGTGTGTGTGTGTGTGTGTGTGTATGTGTGTGTGTGTGTGTGTGACTCCATGTGTGTATGACTCTGTGTGTGTGTGTGTGTGTGTGTGTGTGTGTGTGTGACTCTGTGTGTGTATGACTCTGTGTGTGTGTGTGTGTGTGTGTGTGTGCGTGTGTGTGTGTGTGTGACTCCATGTGTGTGTGTGCGCGCGTGTGTGTATTTGTTTATGTGTGGTTCTCCGAGAGCAGAAACTAGCTGACACCCTCACCCTCAAAATGAGCTGCAGGGTGGAACTGAAAAAGGTTCAGCTTGCCCAGGGTTTTAGGCAGGAAATGTCGTATGGGAAATGATAATGACTTTCTTTGTGGTAACTTGAAAAGTATTTGTGGAAGCAGTAACTACTGCTACAACAATATCAGCAACAGAAGCAAGATATGGCTCGACAGACCAACTAGTAGTAGATGCAACAACAGCAGCAGTGGCAGTTGTAGCAGCTGTAGTAGTAGCAGTAGTAGTAGTAGTAATATTAGGAAGAAGGATATGAATAAGTATGGGGGTTGTGATAAATGAAAGTGTTTAACTTTCCATGCATGTGCCCTATTTTTCCAGTCAAGTGGGGGTTTTTTCTTGCTTTTTCTTTCTTTTATTTAACTTATCATAGCCCCCCCCCCCCCCCCCCCCCCCCCCCCAAGCCCTCACCATAAGCTTCAAGGACAAAAGCAGTTTTAATTACGGCGATCCGTGGCGAGTGGTGCAAGACAGACTCCGGAGCAAGCAACGATGTGTTGTACAGAGCATAGGATCTGCGTTCCATGGTGCGTAGCGGCCTTCCTTCGATGCACGGAGGTCCTTCTACGCAGGGGAGGCAAATCGCTTCTGACTGGTCTGTGGAATAGAATTCCTAGTTGAGCAGTTGACGAAAATATTTTACAGAATCGTCGCAATACAAAATTCTAAGAAGAACACGCACATAAGATTGAACTTCTGCTCCAGCTTCGGTGTAAAGACGGAAGAAATACACGTGATTTTTTTTTTTGTTTGTTTGTTTTTAGAACAGGTCATGTGACTGTTTAGCAGGTCATGTGACTTTTAAGCATGTACTTAAGACTTTTTCCAACCCCTTCATAAAACTGTCGCTGACGCTAGACAGGAAGCGGAGCTGGCTGACGTCACAGTCAGAGTTCCCTGTTAAACTATGGCTCAGGGAAATGGAGAGGGACAGGGACAAGTTCGAGCTGGGCGAGCATCCTTCAAAACCCTGTAGCTTTTCCAAAGCATATTGCGGGTCTTTCGTTTTCATTACAAAAACGCTCTGTATCCATCCCCTCAAGTCGCTTTAAATCCCGTTTCCGAAGCTGTTGAGGGTTTCCGAATGCCAAGTCTGTAGCCATTCAGCATATTATGGCGCAGTCACTCTATTGCCGTGTTTGCTTTTATGGCAGCCAGCTTGAACATGTCGGAAGTTATGAAGTTTATCAAGAGTGTTAGAAGCAGAGGAGACATCAGCTCTCCCATAGAGCAGAACCATCGTTCTGGATTCTGCTGTCCGCCTTCATTTTGTGTCTGCCTCCAGTTCAGGGAATCCACAAGCTAACAGCAGTGAACGCTCGTCAATGACATGTGTATATTACATGTTACACAGGTTCCCTCTTGCGTCTGTCAAGAATATTTACTTTGCTGGCAGTCCTGATTACTTTACTTCTTTATCATTTTAAGGTGGGTCAATCTGATGTTCTCTCTCTCTCTCTCTCTCTCTCTCTCTCTCTCTCTCTCTCTCTCTCTCTCTCCACACACACACACACACACACACACACACACATATATATATATATATATATATATATAGAGAGAGAGAGAGAGAGAGCATATATTATGCAAATAGACAAAGTATATATATATATATATATATATATATATATATATATATATATATATATTCTATCTACAGTCCCGAAACGCCTCGGGGTGTATACAGAGACAGTAATACAACAGAAGAGATAATTTTCAAAGTCAAACACGAAGGAACATTTACACGGAACAAATGCATACCGTTTTCAAAGCTTCGTCGTCACCTATATTCGTTCTTTCTTTCGTTCGTTCTTCAAAACGTCTACGTCTCATACACTATGTTTTTATATGAAGCGAAATAATCATAAAGTAATGAAGCGAAATAATCATATAAGCTAACAAATGGATAAAGGTTTGAAAATATCTGTATCTCATTTTTCAGTTCAAATTTATGGATAATTAATAAGATATTGGTTTCTTGTTGCTGTTTAAGAAGATTTCTCCCAGTGCATAACTTTTTTTCCATCTCCCATTTCTGAGACAGACTTTCATTTATCTTCTCTTATAAATTTTTTTTTTAATTAAAAAAAAGGCCACCACATTGATTCTACCAAGCATACAGTCATCAACCACTGAGGCATTTTCTTCTGCTCCAAAAGTTCATTTCGCCTAATTAATTTCCTATCCAGAGTTTGGTGCGACGGTCCTCTTTTTGTTTTTCTTTTTTTTAATCTGCAAATGGGCCTCTAAATTACATTTGCGGGAAATTGTGTGAAATAATCGTGTTATAAATAGATTTTCTTCACAGTTTCAGTTTTGTTGTTTCTTGGCTAATGGCTGATCGAATGGAAGAACAATGAAAAACAGCCTTTGGATATGACGTATTGATCTAAATGACCTCATCATGCATTTTCGCGGGCAGAGGCTTTTTAAGGTCGGGATGGGAGACAGTCTGTCCGATTCATATATCTAAGAGGCTGAACCAAATCTTGTGATTTTTTTCATACCTAAAACTTCCTCATTTTTATATAGAAATCCCTCATTGTTTTCAGGAGTAGAGCAGCAGAACCATATGGAAATGATCGTAAATTAAATCTACTCATCAGATTACGCTGCTGGTCAGGCATCTGCTTGGCAGATATGGTGTAGCGTCTATGGATCTGACCGAACGCAGTGACACCTCAGATTTCAACAGTTACCAGCCACAGGGCACAGTGGTTATCGTCCCTGTCTGACGTCTCGGAGGACGCGGATCGATTCCCATCAGTGTCAGCTTCAAACTGTTTTCAAAGCGTGTGGACACATCCACATAAGCTACACCACACCTTTTTTTTCCTTCTCTTTTTTCTTAAAGAGAGAGCAGATGCTTGAATTTAACATTATCCAACGCGCTGATCAGCCCGTGAGAAAAAATTAAAAACAAAAACGATCATAAAACAGAAAGAAACGAAAATTTAAACGGCTTACAACAATATTTAAAAAAAAAATTAAAAAAAAAAACAGGTAAATACATTTAACTAATTATGGCCAAGGGATGAACACGTTAAGGCAAATGATTGAAATACAATACAAACAGGAAGAAAACTGGGCCACGTTCAGTGAACACGTGCGCACCCACACGCGCCAAGCAGGCAAACAAACACGCAGACGCACACACGCGCACGCGCATGCGCGCGTGTACACACACACACACACACACACACACACACACGCACGCACGCACGCACACGCGCGCGCGCGCGCGCACGCACACACACACACAATTTTCTCCGTTATTTTTTTTAGAAATCTGCGCATTGTTGGTTCTTTCTGTGAGGCGATCGATGGTGTGATGGCCTTGTACCTGGTTTTTGAGGAAATCTTGTACTTCTCTTCGGATTTAAGATTTTCTCAGATGTAAACCGCTCGTTTTGTTTTTTTGTTTTTTTGTTTGTTTGTGTGTTGTTGTTTTTTTGTTTTGTTTTTGTTGCGCAACCACTTCCCTTGACACCTGCATGTCCTGGGCAGCACATCCATGTGAGCTTTTGAATGTCAATGTTGCGCATTGCCTCATGCCACTCTGGGCCTTCCATTCCGCTTTCATGTTTTGTTGTTGTTGTTTTTTGTCGAAGGTTCTTTGGGTCAGGCAAAATTATGGTATGTTGATTTCCCGGCACACATAATTATGGGTCACAGCCACTGGACAGCATGTGTCACAGCTTCAACTTCCATTGTCAGGCTGGAGGTTGTGACTTTGTACGCGGCATTCTCTTCCCAAATTGCCTTTTTTCCCATTTTGCTTCGCAATGAATCCCCAACTGGACTGATTTTTGGTGACTGAACCATCTGTATACATGATATCAACTTCTTTATTGTTTTCATCTATGGTGGGTGAAATGATTGTGTTGAAGAGGTGTTTGAATGTTTTCAAGGTTTTCTCCCGATACTTTCGTTTGTGTCAGATCTTGTAGCTGTTATAAAAGCTGTGGATCGTTTCATCCATGATCTTCCGCGTCCTAGACAGCTGCCGTTTGACTCCTTCACTGCATCATGTAGTGGGTTTGGGTGTTTTTTTAATGCTCTGAAGTAGGCCTTAACCTGTTCTAACTTGCGTCTGGCCTGCAATGAAGGAAGGTCAAGCAGGTAGTATATGGTCTCAGTGAAGTGTCTCGTTGTTCAGAGAATCAATCACGTCATTTCATTTTGAATCATTTCTCACTTTAGGAGGCTGCTTTGTGAGAGTATTGTTAGCGCTTGGCCATACTCGTTCTCACTGAGAACAAGTGATTGATACAGCCGGAAGAGGTAGCATTGTTCAATGCTTTTGATATGTCGTTGCCTTTAAGATTGGAAAACATTTTTTGCATTTCAGAACAATGTTTTCAGTAAGTTTTCTGAAGGTCTGCATCCTGTCGAACTGTATTCCAAGGTAGCGTGGACTGTCAGTTTTCTCGATCTGAATTCCGTCGAAGGAGACAGCTGGTGGTGATGTTCCCGCAGTGTTGTTGTTCAGGGTGCACAGCAACGTTTGGACTTCATCTGGGTTGATGGAAGGTCCTGGTGGCCATGCACCGCTGGTTGATATTGTTCAGTACTTTCTTAACGGTTGCAGTTCTTTCTTGTGTAACTTTCGAACGTATTGAAGACTAGGCCGTAGTTCACAATAATAATAGCTGCGATACGTAGACTAGAAATGAGTGTGTGGAGGAGGGGGTAGAGGAGGTGCAAGGTAATGTGTGTGTGTGTGTTGGAGCTCATGTACGTTTATATGTATTTGACTGTGCTTTCATATGTGCTTGTACAAGTAAGTGTTCATCTCTGTGAGTGTGTGTTTGTGTGTGTGTGTGTGTGTGTGTGCCGTGGAAGCTGCGATACTTAGACTAGAATGTGAGACTGAGTGTGTGGAGGAGGGGGCTAGAGGAGGTGCACGGTAATGCGTGTGTGTGTGTGTGTGTGTGTGTGTGTGTGTTGGAGCTCATGTACGTTTATATGCATTTGACTGTGCTTTCATATATGTGAAACTGCATGTTTGGTGCATTTCTGTTATGCATGTGTGGGTGTATGTGTGAATGTGTGTCTTCATATTTTACATTTATTCGCTTATTTATCACCATTGTTGTCTTATTTATTTATTTATGTTTTATTATTATCATTTTATTAGTATTACTAATATTATAACTACTACCTTTTTCTATATTATAATTATTTATTTATTTATTTATTTATGCAAGCTTATCTATTATTTATTCCCCCGTTTTTAGTTGTTGTTTTTTTTGTTTTTTGTTGTTTTTTTTGTTGTTGGGTTTTTTTTGTGTTTTTTTTTTTTTTTTTCCAAGGCCTGACTAAGCGCGTTGGGTTACGCTGCTGGTCAGGCATCTGCTTGGCAGATGTGGTGTAGCGTATATGGTTTTGTCCGAACGCAGTGACGCCTCCTTGAGCTACTGAAACTGAAACTCACAATAATAAGCACATGACCTACTCCATTGTTGTTTAAATATGCAAGCCCTTTCGTGTAGACTTTGTCGAGGATAGGAGAGAGCGGAGATTCTTGTGGCAGTCCCATGAAAATTTTACAGAGTGCAGACATCCAGTCTTCAAGACGTAGGACGATGGTTCTTTCCTGAAGTGCTGCTGCTATATTAGTGTTCCCATCAGAGGTGGGGTTTGGCGACCCGTGGCCGGCTCCCATCCAGAGCTGAGAGTGTCATGGCCACCAATGGGAAGACTGGGACCACACACAGTGCCATGGCCTCCAATGGGAAGACTGGGACCACACACAGTGCCATGGCCTCCAATGGGAAGACTGGGACCACACACAGTGCCATGGCCACCAATGGGAAGACTGGGACCACACACAGTGTCATGGCCTCACACGGGAAGACTGGGACCACACACAGTGTCATGGCCTCCAATGGGAAGACTGGGACCACACACAGTGCCATGGCCTCCAATGGGAAGACTGGGACCATGCAGTTGAGGGTCATCCACGTCACGGATGCATCTCTGGGAGTGTAGCTCAGTTTTCCTGACAGACACTGCAGGTGTGTGTATGTTTCAGCCTGCTTGACGCCGTCCCCGGCGTGATATAATGAGAGTATTATGAGGCTACGGTCTTGTCATGTAGTCCCATACCTGAATGGACCCCACATAGCAGCGCCTTCATCGCCCCATCGTTGTTCAACATTGAAATATCCAAAACAAAATATCCAAACGTCTGCGTCACACACACACACACACACACACACACACAAACGTTTTTACGGTTCGTAATTAATATTGCCCCCCCCCCTTTCCTTTCCCCCCGGCCCCCTCCCCCCAAACGTTTGCACGCAATCTTTAGAAATCGCCGGTTTTGTCATTGTTCTAAAAACACGTGTTACTTTTTTCTGCTTTTAGTAGGGCCTATGTTTTTTCATTAATTTAGGACACATATAGAGAGCATTTGTTTCATTATTGTTGTATAGAAACATGATTTTAAACATCTCTCTCTCTCTCTCTCTCTCTCTCTCTCTCTCTCTTGCTTCTTCTTCTACTTCTTCGTCGTCGTCGTCGTCGACGTTTTCTTCTTCTTATTTTCTTCTTCTCCACGTCATTGTGAATAGCCCAGAGATAATAAAGACGTTTCGGGGTCATTTCATTACCACACGCAATCAGTTCCTAACAAAAAGTAAGGGGAAAAATCCACATCTCCTCCAGCCTTCTCTCCCCTGGGTGTTATGATCGTAAATTGCTAATGTCCCCAGAAACAGGTTTCCATTGGCTTTTTTCTTTTCTTTGTTTTTTTGTTTGTTTGTTTTTTTCTCATATGGTATGATTTATCGTTATTTTACATCTTTTTATTTTTCGTTTCGTTTCTTATTCTTCTGTCGCTGGAGGGCTTGGTTTTAATTTTTGTGTTGTTGTTTTGTTTTACTTATCGATGTGATGTATGAATGGTGGCCTTGCATGAAACATAAATCTAAAAACCTAAAATGTCATAAACTGAATATATATATATATATATATATATATATATATATATATATATATATATAAAACAGACAAATTGGTAAATACATTAAGATATAATAGAAATTAAAGAAACATAAAATTGAAATGGTTTAGAAAATAAGAAATAAGATTTGGCCGCGTTCAGCTCAACACACACACACACACTCACACACTCACACACACACACACACACACACACACACACACACACACACTGTCTGGCTCTCTCTCTCTCTCTCTCTCTATGTCTGTCTCTCTCTCTCTCTCTCTCTCTGTCTCTCTCTCTCAGAGACGTTAAGGGTCTCAAAGAAGAATGTGCGTCATTACGTACCGAAAACACAGAGCTGAAAAACAAAAACTCAAACTTGGAGAAGAGAATGGAAGATATTGAGAAGAAAGCAGATGATCTCGAATGCCGTTCAAAACGCAACAATGTGATCATCCACGGACTGCAGAGACCCAGCAACGGAACGGCAGAGGACCTGGAGGCCAGAGTACAAGACCTCTTCACCGACACCTTGGAGCTGGCGTCAGACGTCCCCTTCGACAGGCTGCACCGGCTGAACAGTAACCCCACCTCACCAGTGATTGGCTGCTGCACCTTTTTCCAAGATAAGTTGAGGGTACTTAAAGCTAAGGGGAAATTGAGGGGCACTGGTATCTTCATTGGGGAGGACTTTTCGTTCAGAGTGCGCGAAATTAGACGTACTTTGACTCCTCACTTGAAGAAAGCTAAAAGTGAAAACAAAAGAGCAACAATGGTTTTCGACCATCTTGTCATTGAGGGCAAGAAATACACTGTAGACGGGGAGGGGAAGTTAACTGAATTAAGATAGGAAGCTGGCCGCTCTTTTCATGAAGACCTTATTAGATATGGTGATTTTGACTCTGTCCCCGTTCAGCTGGTAGGAGCGCATTGTAATGTGACACCGGTTTTTAACGCTACAAGCAACACTGCAAATGCACGTGAGTGTCGCAGTGAAATCCGTGACGGTGACAGTGTCAGCGGAGTGAACTCGGTCCGTGCCGCCAGTGACGATGTTCGGACTCCGGTTTCGATTAATGCCAGTGGTTTCCATCGCAAGTTGTTTAATAATGATTCTTTTAAATGTGTACATTGGAATGTTAACGGACTCATTTCGAAATTAAAAGATAAAGATTTTCTTTGTTACATTCGTTCTTTTGACTTTATTTGCATTGTTGAAACCTTTATGGAAACTTTTCAGTCTCATTTGTTTGATGATTACGTGTCTTTTTATAAACCGGCAGTCAGGTTTACCAAGCACGGCCGTCCTTCGGGCGGAATTGTTTGCCTTATAAGGAAAACATTCACCACATATATTCGTTGTATAGATGTAAATTATTCTAACATTTTGGTCTTTCTAATAAACAGAGGGTTGTTGGGGTTAACAAAAGATGTTTTGTATGTTTGTGTATGTGGCCCACCCGAAGGATCACTTTTTTATTCTTTTTTTGACATTGATAACGGAATAAGTTTAATTGAAGAATGTCTAACCGACTGTTTGCTCACAGTCAATGATGTGTACATTGTTTTGTCTGGAGACCTTAATAGCAGAACTGCTGATGTAACTCCTGAATGTTTGTATAAAAATGATATTGATGCACTTTATAGAAGTTCTCCTGTCAATATAAACCGAAATTCTCAAGATATCATACTGAATAATTACGGAAAGCTCTTATTGAATTTATGTACTACACTTGACTTATGTTTTTTAAATGGCGTATGTAAGGGCGACCTTCAAGGTTGCTATACATTCAACTCAGATTCTGGCAGTAGTGTTAATGATTATTTTATAATGTCAAGTGATATGTTTGATGTTCTTTGTTCAGCCTGTGAGCTTACTGTTAGAGAAAGATTTGATTCTGATCACATGCCATTAGAATTGTCTGTGTATTTTCCAAAAGATGGAAATGACATAGTTGAAATGCATGAAAATGAACAAATTGTAAGCAAACTTGTATGGAATAGCGATTTAGCACAAACGTTCATTGATTCTATGGAAACTGAAGGAGCTCGTGAAATGTTGGAATCAGCCATTGGTTTGATTGATGTTGATATTGACAAGTCCTTGTCGTTGTTTAATAAGTGTATTACACAGAGTGCTCAATGTATGTATAAGCGACTTAGACTTTGTACAGACCAAAAGACAGATGACTGGTACGATGACGAATGCAGAAAAGCAAGAACTAACTTAAGAAATCTCTTCAGGAAATTTAATCGAACAACACAGACTGGAGATTTAAATGCCTCCTGTACGACAAGGAAAACCTTTTGTATAGCAAGAAGAGAATATAAACATTTGTTAAAACGCAAAGAGAAGGATTTCAATCGTAATGCATTAGATAAAATTTTGGCTTCTGTGAATAATCAGAAACAGTTCTGGGAAAATATGCGCAAAGTTTCGTGTAAGAAAAAGATTGTAAACAATAATATATCTGTCGATGCATGGTTTCAGCACTTCAAAAATTTATTTGACAAAGGTATTCAGAATGATGATGAAATGGACGGGGGTGATACTGATTGTTATTTCAATAGACCAATTTCAAAAGAGGAAATCTTGTTAGCATTTAGGAAGATAAAAACCAGGAAAGCTGCTGGGCCAGATGGAATAATAGGGGAATTGCTAAAAAATGCAGGTGAATGTGTTGTTGATTTCTTTGTGTTATTTTTCAATGCTTTGTTTCAAAGAGGCATGTTTCCTGAAAGATGGACGGAGGGAATTGTGCTTCCCCTATTCAAAAAAGGTGATGTGAATAACCCTAATAATTACAGAGGCATTACATTAAGTGATGTAAGTAGTAAAGTTTATAGTGCTGTTATTAATCGTCGTTTACAAGAATGGGTAGAAGAAAATAATATTACTGGGGAAGAACAAGCTGGGTTTAAAAGGAATTATTCTACTATTGATCATATGTTTACTTTGTTAGCTTTTGTACAAAAACAATTTTGCTTTAATCGAAAGTTATATGTTGCATTCATAGACTTTGAGAAGGCCTTTGATTCTATAAACAGAAAATTTCTATGGTATATTCTCTTAAAAAATGGAATAAATGGTAAGTTATATCGATGTATTAAAAGCATGCATAATAACGTTAAGGTAAGGATAAGATGTGGGTCTAAACTGACAGACTATATCAGTTGCACATATGGTGTAAAACAGGGCGATGTGTGCAGCCCTATACTATTTTCACTCTTTATAAATGAACTTGCAAGAGAAGTTATAGAAAATGGTAAGCATGGGGCACGATTCTCTCTTGATTATTTTGAGCTTTTTATTTTACTTTTGGCAGATGACGTTGTTTTGCTTTCAGAAACAGTAATTGGTTTGCAAACTCAGTTGAACAATTTACATAGAGCAGCTTGTTCTCTTGAATTAAAAGTAAACTTGAATAAAAGTAATATTATTGTGTTTCGAAAAGGTGGTTATTTAGCCGCAAGAGAAAGATGGACATATAATAATCTTGTGATGCCAGTAGTTAATGCTTATAAATATTTAGGGATATTGTTTTCAACAAAACTTAGCTTCACTGCAACCTGTATCGGTTTGTCTGGTAAAGATAAGAATGCAGTTTTATGTATTTTGCGACAATTACGTAATTTGAATAATGACAGTTTATCTTTGTTTCTCAAGTTATTTGACTTACAGGTTCAACCCATTGTCCAGTACGGTGCAGAACTTTGGGGCCTTGATACTTCAGCATGCCATATTGAAAAAGTACACTTATTTGCTTTAAAAAAAAAAGTTTCTTGGGATTGAAATGCGAACGCCCAATGATCTTGTTTATGGCGAAACTAATAGATATCCAATTTACATAAATTCTACGATACGTTGTATTCGTTACCGGTTAAAGTTAACGAGAATGGATAATCACAGACTGCCACGTAAAGCCTATAGGATGTTACATGATTTAGATGAAAAAGGTAAAAGAAATTGGGCGTCAAATATTCGATGTAAATTATACCAATATGGTTTTGGATATGTATGGATGAATCAAGGTGTCTAGGAAATTAAACAGTTTCTCATTGAATTTAAAGAAAGATTGATTGCTTGCAGGTGGCAGGAATGGAACTCACATAAGGAAGACAGCGACCGGTTTGAAATGTACAGAACATTTTGTACTACTCATGAAGTGAAAACGTACTTGCAAATTAGCTTAGACAAATATTTAAAATTAATAATGACAAGATTTAGATTAGGTATTTCAGAAATTGCTCAACATTATTATCGGTACAGAAAGCATACTGTGGATGAGTTGAATTGCCCTCTGTGTAGAAGTGGTGTTGAAGATGAGTTACACTTTATTTTATGTTGTCCTGCTTTAAGTAAATTAAGAGAACAGTATATTCCACGAAAGTATTTTAAGTTTCCAAATCAGTTTCGGCTAAGTCTTTCGATGGCATCTAATAAAGAAAGCATTGTAAAGAATTTGTCCATTTACATATATAAAGCATTTAAGTTAAGATCAATAATGATATCATAATTCCTTTGATGATTGTTTCGCCTTGTGCACTTGCATGTTTAATAATGTTGTATACTGCACCCCTTCATGAGGGGCAATGGCCTATATGAATAAATCATCCGAATCCGAATCCGAATCTCTCTCAGTCCAAGCGCAGCAGCGGTGTGGAGTGGAGACATCAAGGGACAATGCACAATTTTAGGTCTGTGGAAATGTGGCGTGGCACTTCTTGCACACGCGTTGTGCTGTACCACTGGTCCTGTAATGAGGGCCACACGTGTTGTACAGACCATTGTTCCTGTAATGAGGGCCACACGTGTTGTGTAGGACCATTGTTCCTGTAATGAGGGCCACACGTGTTGTAAAGACCATTGCTCCTGTAATAAGGGCCACACGTGTTGTGTAGGACCATTGTTCCTGTAATGAGGGCCACACGTGTTGTAAAGACCATTGTTCCTGTAATGAGGGCCACATGTGTTGTGTAGGTCTATTTGTCCTGTAATGAGGGCCACATGTGTTGTGTAGGACCATTGTTCCTGTAATGAGGGCCACATGTGTTGTGTAGGACTATTTGTCCTGTAATGAGGGCCACATGTGTTGTGTAGGACCATTGTTCCTGTAATGAGGGCCACATGTGTTGTGTAGGACCATTGTTCCTGTAATGAGGGCCACATGTGTTGTGTAGGACCATTGTTCCTGTACTGAGGACCACATGTGTTGTACAGACCATTGTTCCTGTATTGACGACGACATGTGTTGTACAGACTATTGTTCCTGTAATGAGGACCACATGTGTTGTACAGACCATTGTTCCTGTAATGAGGACCACATGTGTTGTGTACGACCATTGTTCCTGTAATGAGGGCCACATGTGTTGTGTAGGACCATTGTTCCTGAAATGAGGGCCACACGCGTTGTGTAGGACCATTGTTCCTGTAATGAGGACCACACGTGTTGTGCTGGACCATTGTTCCTGTAATGAGGACCACACGTGTTGTGTAGGACCATTGTTCCTGTAATGAGGACCACATGTGTTGTGTAGGACCATTCTTCCTGTAATGAGGACCACACGTGTTGTGTAGGACCATTGTTCCTGTAATGAGGACCACATGTGTTGTGTAGGACCATTGTTCCTGTAATGAGGACCACACGTGTTGTGTAGGACCATTGTTCCTGTAATGAGGACCACACATGTTCTGTAGGACCATTGTTCCTGTAATGAGGGCCACATGTGTTGTGCTAGACCATTGTTCCTGTAATGAGGACCACATGTGTTTTGTAGGACTATTGTTCCTGTAATGAGGACCACACGTGTTGTGCTAGACCATTGTTCCTGTAATGAGGACCACATGTGTTGTGTAGGACTATTGTTCCTGTAATGAGGACCACATGTGTTGTACAGACCATTGTTCCTGTAATGAAGACCACACGTGATGTGTAGGACCATGGTTCCTGTAATGAGAACCACATGTGTTTTGTAGGACTATTGTTCCTGTAATGAGGACCACACGTGTTGTGCTAGACCATTGTTACTGTAATGAGGACCACATGTGTTGTGTAGCACCATTGTTCCTGTAATGAGGACCACATGTGTTGTACAGACCATTGTTCCTGTAATGAAGATCACACGTGATGTGTAGGACCATGGTTCCTGTAATGAGGACCACATATGTTGTGTAGGACCATTGTTCCTGTAATGAGGGCCACATGTGTTTTGTAGGACTATTGTTCCTGTAATGAGGACCACATGTGTTTTGTAGGACTATTGTTCCTGTAATGAGGACCACACGTGTTGTGCTAGACCATTGTTCCTGTAATGAGGACCACATGTATTGTGTAGGACCATTGTTCCTGTAATGAGTCCACATGTGTTGTACAGACCATTGTTCCTGTAATGAGGACCACACGTGTTGTGTAGGACCATTGTTCCTGTAATGAGGACCACACGTCTGGTGTAGGACCATTGTTCCTGTAATGAGGACCACATGTGTTGTACAGACCATTGTTCCTGTAATGAAGACCACACGTGATGTGTAGGACCATGGTTCCTGTAATGAGGACCACATGTGTTTTGTAGGACTATTGTTCCTGTAATGAGGACCACACGTGTTGTGCTAGACCATTGTTACTGTAATGAGGACCACATGTGTTGTACAGACCATTGTTCCTGTAATGAAGACCACACGTGATGTGTAGGACCATGGTTCCTGTAATGAGGACCACATATGTTGTGTACGACCATTGTTCCTGTAATGAGGGCCACACGTGTTGCGTAGGACCATTGTTCCTGTAATGAGGGCCACATGTGTTGTGCTAGACCATTGTTCCTGTAATGAGGACCACATGTGTTTTGTAGGACTATTGTTCCTGTAATGAGGACCACACGTGTTGTGCTAGACCATTGTTCCTGTAATGAGGACCACATGTGTTGTGTAGGACCATTGTTCCTGTAATGAGGACCACATGTGTTGTACGGACCATTGTTCCTGTAATGAGGACCACACGTGTTGTGTAGGACCATTTTTCCTGTAATGAGGACCACATGTGTTGTGCTGGACCATTGTTCCTGTAATGAGGACCACACGTGTTGTGTAGGACCATTGTTCCTGTAATGAGGGCCACCTGTGTTGTGTAGGACCATTGTTCCTGTAATGAGGACCACACGTGTTGTGTAGGACTATTGTTCCTGTAATGAGGACCACATGTGTTGTACAGACCATTGTTCCTGTAATGAAGACCACACGTGATGTGTAGGACCATGGTTCCTGTAATGAGGACCACATGTGTTTTGTAGGACTATTGTTCCTGTAATGAGGACCACACGTGTTGTGCTAGACCATTGTTCCTGTAATAAGGACCACATGTGTTGTGTAGGACCATTGTTCCTGTAATGAGGACCACATGTGTTGTACAGACCATTGTTCCTGTAATGAAGACCACACGTGTTGTGTAGGACCATTGTTCCTGTAATGAGGACCACATGTGTTGTGCTGGACCATTGTTCCTGTAATGAGGACCACACGTGTTGTGTAGGACCATTGTTCCTGTAATGAGGACTACCTGTGTTGTGTAGGACCATTGTTCCTGTAATGAGGACCACACGTGTTGTGTAGGACTATTGTTCCTGTAATGAGGACCACATGTGTTGTACAGACCATTGTTCCTGTAATGAAGACCACAC
>NC_134876.1:350183-367683 GCF_041734735.1 Babylonia areolata | reverse complement strand
TTAACGTTCGTTCAACAAACATTATTTGCACACACTTAACGTTCGTACAACAAACATGGTTTACAAACACTTAACGTTCGTTCAACAAACATTCTTGACACACACTTTTCTTTTTAATTCTTTTTTTTACCCGGACTTTCTTGGGTCGACCACCGTTTTATTTTGTAAAAAATTACACAATCAACTAATCAACATGGAAATAATCAAACCAATACTTGGCACCCCATAATAACTATGTCATAGTAATCAGTAGCATTTATGGAATAAATACAACTTTTCATTTACAGATTTTGGGCTTGTTAAAAAAAATTTAAAAGATATATATATATATATATATATATATATATATATATATATATATATATATATATACACACACACACACATACATATACATACACACACTTAACGGTCGTTTAACAAACATTGTTTATATACACTTAACCTTCGTTTAACAAACATTGTTTGCATACACACTTAACGTTCGTTCAACAAACATTGTTCGCAAACACTTAACGTTCGTTCAATAAACATTGTTCGCAAACACTTAACGTTCGTTCAACAAACATTGTTCGCAAAACTTAACGTTCGTTCAATAAACATTGTTCGCAAACACTTAACGTTCATTCAACAAACATTGTTCGCAAACACTTAACGTTCGTTCAACAAACATTGTTTAGAAACACTTAATGTTCGTTCAACAAATATTGTTTGCACACACTTAACGTTCGTTTAACAAACATTGTTTGCAAACACTTAACGTTCGTTCAACAAACATTGTTTGCAAACACTTTACGTTCGTTTAACAAACATTGTTTACAACGAAGGCTGCACGCGCATTCAACAAACATTTGTCTACGAACAACGTCCATGTATTCAATAAACCTTATCCGCAAACACTGTACGCACACTGTACGCGCATTCTACAAACATTGTTTAAACATTGTTTGCGAATACTATACATGCATTGAACAAACATTGTTTACGACGAACACTGTACGCGCACTCAAAAGACACTGTTTACGACGAACACTGTACGCTCATTCAACAAACGTTGTTTACGACGAACACTGTACGCTCATTCAACAAACATTGTTTACGACGAACACTGTACGCGCACTCAAAAGACACTGTTTAAGACGAACACTGTACGTGCATTCAACAAACATTGTTTAAGACGAACACTGTACGCTCATTCAACAAACATGTTTACGACGAGCACTGTTCGCTCATTCAACAAACATGTTTACGGCGAAGACTGTTCGCTCATTCAACAAACATTGTTTAATACGAACACTGTACGTTCATTCAACAAACATGTTTACGACGAACACTGTTCGCTCATTCAACAAACGTTGTTTAAAACGAACACTGTACGCTCATTCAACAAACATTGTTTACGACGAACAATGTACGTTCATTCAACAAACATGTTTACGACGAACACTGTTCGCTCATTCAACAAACATTGTTTAAGATGAACACTGTACGCTCATTCAACAAACATTGTTTATGACGAACGCTGTACCCACATTCAACAAACATTGTTTACGACGAACACTGCACGCGCATTCAACAAACATGTTTACGACGAACATTGTACGCTCATTTAACAAACATTGTTTAAGACGAACACTGTACGCTCATTCAACAAACATTGTTTACGATGAACACTGTACGCGCATTCAGCAATCATTGTTTACGATGAACACTGTACGCGCATTCAACAAACATTGTTTACGATGAACACTGTACGCTCATTCAACAAACATTTTTACGAACACTGTACGCGCATTCAACAAACATTGTTTAAGACGAACACTGTACGCTCATTCAACAAACATGTTTACGACGAGCACTGTTCGCTCATTCAACAAACATGTTTACGGCGAAGACTGTTCGCTCATTCAACAAACATTGTTTACGACGAACACTGTACGTTCATTCAACAAACATGTTTACGACGAACACTGTTCGCTCATTCAACAAACATTGTTTAAGACGAACACTGTACGCTCATTCAACAAACATTGTGTATGACGAACGCTGTACCCACATTCAACAAACATTGTTTACGACGAACACTGCACGCGCATTCAACAAACATGTTTACGACGAACATTGTACGCTCATTTAACAAACATTGTTTAAGACGAACACTGTACGCTCATTCAATAAACATTGTTTACGATGAACACTGTACGCTCATTCAGCAAACATTGTTTACGATGAACACTGTACGCGCATTCAACAAACATTGTTTACGACGAACACTGTACGCTCATTCAACAAACATTGTCTACGAACACTGTATGCGCATTCAACAAACATTGTTTACGAACACTGTACGCTCATTCAACAAACATGTTTAAGACGAACACTGTACGCTCATTCAACAAACATGTTTACGACGAGCACTGTTCGCTCATTCAACAAACATGTTTAAGACGAACACTGTACGCTCATTCAACAAACATGTTTACGACAAGCACTGTTCGCTCATTCAACAAACATGTTTACGGCGAAGACTGTTTGCTCATTCAACAAACATTGTTTAATACGAACACTGTACGTTCATTCAACAAACATGTTTACGACGAACACTGTACGCTCATTTAACAAACATTGTTTAAGACGAACACTGTACGCTCATTCAACAAGCATTGTTTACGACGAACATTGTACGTGCACATTGTTTACGACGAACATTGTATGTGCATTCAACAAACATTTTTTACGAACATTGTACCCTCATTCAACAAGCATTGTTTACGACGAACATTGTACCCTCATTCAACAAACATTGTTTACGACGAACATTGTACCCTCATTCAACAAGCATTGTTTACGACGAACATTGTACACACATTCAACAAGCATTGTTTACGACGAACATTGACGCTCATTCAACAAGCATTGTTTACGACGAACACTGTACGCACATTCAATAAACATTGTTTACGAACACTGTACGCTCATTTACCAAATATTGTTTACGACGAACACTGTACACACATTCATTAAACATTGTTGCATTCAACAAACATTGTTTACGAACACTGTACGTGCATTCAAAAGACATTGTTTACGACGAACACTATACGCGCATACAACAAACGTTGTTTACGACGAACACTGTACGCGCATACAACAAACGTTGTTTACGACGAACACTATACGCGCATACAACAAACGTTGTTTACGACGAACACTGTACGCGCATTCAGCAAACATTGTTTACGACAAACACTGTACGCGCATTCAGCAAACATTATTTACGAACACTGGCACTGAAAGGTGCCACATCCATCTCAAGTTACCTGTGATCAGTTCAGCAGTCCATCAAGAGTTCCATCACATCAGGAACTCTATCTGATAGAGTAAAAAGCCTTCCTCCCGCCCTTCACCATCAGCCTCCTCCCCCTACCCCCACCCCCTCAGACACTCTTGTTGCACGTTACCCCCTCCCCCTTCTCACACGCCACCCACCTTCCCCCTCCTTCATTCCGCTCCCTTCCCTTCTCTTCCCTTCCCTTCCTGCAGGGAGGAAAAAAATGCACCGCATTTAGCACTTTCAGCCTGAAGCCTTTTCATCAACCAAATGGAAAACGTCATCCCCCATCCTCTAAGCCAGTGTCAATTTGGAAACGAAAGACTTCTTCCCTCGTCTTTTCAGCTCACGGGGAGGGGGTTGTGGTTGGGGGTTGAGCTGAACACCCCGTCCCCCCCCTGCCCCCCCCCCTCCCCCCCCCTCCCCGCCCAACCCCCAACCCCACCCTCCTTTCCTCCTCCCCTCTCCTACTCTCGCTCGTTTTTTTGTTTGTTTGTTTGTTTTGTTGGTGGTGGTGTTTTTGGTAGTTTTTTGTCTCTTTTTTGGTCAGCTGGAGATGGAGGAAGTAGAAAACTGAAGTGGTAACGCTGATTCAGTGATGTTTTTTTTTTTAATGTTGTCTGGCTGCCCGTCCTCACCCCCCAATGGTCAGCTCGATTTCTTTGTTTGGGTTTACAATATCACATTTATTGCTCGCTAGACTATTTGGTCTTTTCTTTTCTTTTTGTTGTTGTTGTTTTTGTTGTTTTGTTGTTGCTTTTCTTTTTTTTTCTTCTTCATCTTCTTTTTGTTTGGGGGGGGGGGGGGTGATTATATTTTGTCGAAAAAAAATACAGCATTTTCATAACGATACAATTTTCAGACGTTTCCTTTTGCTGTATGACTGACGCACACACACAAATAAATAAATTTAAAAAAGAGTGAGAGATTGCTTTATTGTCATGATACTATTTTACTATATCTTTCCTTTATAATATGACAGAGAGAACCGCTGTTTGTCATACTGTTTTCCTACACCTTTGTTCATATCAGTATGGTAGAGAGAACCACTGTTTGTCATACTGTTTTCCAACACCTTTGTTCATATCAGTATGGTAGAGAGAACCACTGTTTGTCATACTGTTTTCCTACACCTTTGTTCATATCAGTATGGTAGAGAGAACCACTGTTTGTCATACTGTTTTCCTACACCTTTGTTCATATCAGTATGGTAGAGAGAACCACTGTTTGTCATACTGTTTTCCTACACCTTTGTTCATATCAGTATGGTAGAGAGAACCGCTGTTTGTCATACTGTTTTCCAACACCTTTGTTCATATCAGTATGGTAGAGAGAACCGCTGTTTGTCATACTGTTTTCCAACACCTTTGTTCATATCAGTATGGTAGAGAGAACCACTGTTTGTCATACTGTTTTCCTACACCTTTGTTCATATCAGTATGGTAGAGAGAACCGCTGTTTGTGTCACCATACTGTTTTCCAACACCTTTGTTCATATCAGTATGGTAGAGAGAACCACTGTTTGTCGTGATTTTATTTTTCCTACACCTTTTCTTTACATCAATATGATATGGATGGAGAACCGCTTTCTGTCATACTAATTTGCTACACCTTTCATTTATTTCGTCATGATACTCTTTTCCTGCACCTTTCCTTTATATCAGTGTGACTGAAAGAACCGTGTTTTGTCGTGATACTGTTACCATACACCTCTCCTTTATATCAGTGTGACTGAAAGAACCGTGTTTTGTCGTGATACTGTTACCATACACCTCTCCTTTATATCAATGTGACTGAAAGAACCGTGTTTTGTCGTGATACTGTTACCATACACCTCTCCTTTATATCAATGTGACTGAAAGAACCGTGTTTTGTCGTGATACTGTTACCATACACCTCTCCTTTATATCAGTGTGACTGAAAGAACCGTGTTTTGTCGTGATACTGTATTCATACACCTTTCCTTTATATCAGTGTGACTGAAAGAACCGTGTTTTGTCGTGATACTGTTACCATACACCTTTCCTTTATATCAATGTGACTGAAAGAACCGTGTTTTGTCGTGATACTGTATTCATACACCTTTCCTTTATATCAGTGTGACTGAAAGAACCGTGTTTTGTCGTGATACTGTTACCATACACCTTTCCTTTATATCAATGTGACTGAAAGAACCGTGTTTTGTCGTGATACTGTTACTATACACCTTTCCTTTATATCAGTGTGACTGAAAGAGGGTGCCGCTGTTTGTGTCACCATACTGTTTTCCTACACATTTGCTTTCAAGAGAGAAACGCGTTTTGCCGTGATACTGTTTACTTCACCCACCTTTTCCTGTACTGCACGACGAGAGAAGAAAGAGAGTCGGACCTGACAGACTGAAGCCCCGGTGGTGGTGGTGGTGGTGGTGGTGGTGGTGGTGCATTCACTGTCCACGTGGCGTGCTGTCATCCACACATGTTGTGAGGACAGGCCACCACACAGGACAGCTGATCCCTTTTCTCTTCCTGTGGACCCCTGCTGCAAGGCCCTGACAGGGGTGACAGCTGACATATCGACCCCCAGGCCCCCTCCACCAACCCCCCACACCATACCCCAACCCATACCCCCACTGCCCCCACGCTCACCTCACACACACACACACACACACACACACACACACACACACACACACACACACACACACACACACTCCTCCCTCCCTCCCTTCGTTCTGGGCAGAATGTGACGTGAAGACTCCAGCCTGGTCTGTTGGGGTGTGGCGAAGGTTTGGCCGCTGTTTTCGTGGTAGTCTTTTGGTCGGCTGGAGGATTGTTTCCATGCTATAAACAGTGGGTTTGAAAAAAGATTTATCTGTTGCCCGGGAAACAAAGGAAATGACTTGTAGTGTTTATTTGTTTTTGTTTGCACGGGCTTTTATCTTTTACATACATCATCTTTTTTTGTTTGTATGATATGTGTAAAATATACGTGTGTTGTTTCGATGCCCTCGTGGGTGGATACATAACATAAACATCTATCCTTGCCTTACCCTGCCTTGCCTTGCACTGCCCTGCGCTGCTCTGCCTTGCCCTGCCTTGCCTTGCCTTGCCTTGCCTTGCCTTGTCTTGCTCTGCTCTGCCCTGCCTTGTCTTGCCTTGCCTTGCCTTGTCTTGCTCTGCTCTGCGCTGCTCTGCCTTGCCCTGCCTTGCCTTGTCTTGCCCTGCCTTGCCTTGTCTTGCCTTGCCTTGCCTTGCC
Source organism: Babylonia areolata (assembly GCF_041734735.1). NCBI lineage: Eukaryota > Metazoa > Mollusca > Gastropoda > Neogastropoda > Buccinidae > Babylonia > Babylonia areolata. The sequence continues at coordinate 361,115 of NC_134876.1, read as the reverse complement.
TTGCCTTGCCTTGCACTGCCCTGCGCTGCTCTGCCTTGCCCTGCCTTGCCTTGTCTTGCCCTGCCCTGCCTTGTCTTGCCTTGCCTTGCCTTGCCTTGCCTTGCTCTGCTCTGCCCTGCCTTGCCTTGCTTTGCCATGCCTTGCCCTGCGCCCTGCCTTGCCCTCCCCTGCCCTGCCCTGCCCTGCCTTTCCTTGTCTTGCCCTGCCTTGTCCTGCCTTGCCTTGCCCTGCCTTGCCCTCCCCTGCCCTGCCTTGTCCTGCCCTGCCCTGCCTTGTCCTGCCTTGCCTTACCCTGCCTTGTCCTACCTTGTCTTGCCCTGCCTTGCCCTGCCTTGCCCTCCCCTGCCCTGCCTTGTCCTGCCTTGCCTTACCCTGCCTTGCCCTCCCCTGCCCTGCCTTGTCCTGCCCTGCCCTGCCTTGCCCTGCCCTGCCCTGCCCTGCCTTGCCCTCCCCTGCCCTGCCTTGTCCTGCCCTGCTTTGCCCTCCCCTGCCCTACCTTGTCCTGCCCTGTCCTCCCCTGCCCTGCCTTGCCCTGCCCTGCCTTGTCCTGCCCTGCCTTGTCCTGCCTTGCCTTGCCCTGCTTGTCCTGCCCTCCACTGCCCTTCCCTGCCTTGCCTTGTCCTGCCCTGCCTTGCCCTCCCCTGCCCAGCCTTGTCCTGCCCTGCCCTGCCCTGCCATGCCCTGCCTTGTCCTGCCCTGCCCTGCCCTCCCCTCCCCTGCCCTGCCCTCCCCTCCCCTGCCCTGCTTTGTCCTGCCTTGTCCTGCCCTGCCTTGCGCTCCCGTGCCCTGCCTTGCCCTCCCTTGCCCTGCCTTGCCCTGCCCTGCCTTGTCCTGCCCTGCCTTGCCCTCCCGTGCCCTGCCTTGCCCTGCCCTGCCCTGCCCTGCCCTGTCTTGCCCTCCCCTGCCTTGCCTTGTCCTGCCTTGCCTTGCCCTGCCCTGCGCTGCACTGCCTTGCCTCGCCTTGCCCTGTCCTGTCCTGCCCTACCTTGCCTTGCCTTGCCTTGCTTTGCCCAGCTCTGTCTTGCCTTGCCCTGCATTGCCTCGCATTGCCTTGCCTTGCCCTGCCTTGCCTTGCTTTGCCTTGCCTTGCCGTGAAATAAAGGGGATGATGTTTGTCCCCGCACACTGTTCACATTTGAGGGTGGACTGTTTTCAAAGGGCATAAGAGTGGATTGACAACTGAAGATCAGATATGGAGGGTTGGGGTTGGTTGGGTAGGTAACTGCTGTCGTTATCTCTCACTGTCGGCATTTGGGAAGATACTTATCTCCCTTTGATACCCACTGCTCGTCTTTGGGAGAAGAAGAAGAAGAATGGATACTTGTCGAGCGCTGTCCTCTCTTATGGGGAGCTCAAAGCGCTTCATGATAAACTTCACACACACACACACACACACACACACACACACACACACACACACACACACACACACACTAACTTACAAAACTTACACACCCTTCCAATATTATGTTTTTTCTTTCTCCAATCACTGACACTCACTCTCTCCATTTTAGATTTTGTACTCTATCTTTTCCACATTCTGTTCTCCTCTCTCTCTCTCTCTCTCTCTCTCTTCCTTTCTTAGTCCCCTCCCCCTTGCACCCCCCGCCCGCTCCCCTCCACCTCAACCGCCCCCCTTTTCATTCGAATATACAGAAATGTCGATTTCTAATTAATAATAACAATCATCATTATGATAGAAATGATAGTAATCCAAATAATAATGATAATATCATTTATTTTCAGTCTAATATCATCATCTTAGATGAACAGACTATAAATAAATAAACGAACGTTACAAAAGGAAATATATAATGATTTAAAACGTCGTTGATCTCGTCATTCACCGTTCGTCTGTGCCAAGTACGTGGGTGGTTGTTGTTTCCGGTTTTCTCAGTTTCGTGACGTCAATGTAGTAGTAGTAGTAGTAGTAGTAGTAATAGTGGTGGTGGTGTGTCCATCGAGATCGATGATGACCATCGTTGTCATCCAGATGGGGGATGGGGGGGAGGGTGGTGGTGGGGTGGGGGGAAGGATGCTCATGAGTCTATCTGTGAGTGCGCAGATGGCTGAATAGTCCAATCTGCGCACGAAATGTTTGCTGACAGCTGGGGCAGACAAAGACAGGCATATCATTGTCAGGGAGCTTGTTTGCCCGTGACTTTCTGGCCTGCCTCTTCTGAACAGCTGCAGCAGTCCTGTTGGCCTCGCACAACCTGGCGCCTTTGTGCACAGCAGCGCGCCATTTGTTACGGTCCACTGCAGATTCCTCCCAGGAGTCAGGGTTGATATCAAATGCTTTCAGAGAGACTTTCAGAGTATCTCTGAAGCGCTTCTTCTGACCTCCGTGTGATCTCTTCCCTTGTTGCAGCTCGCCATAGAAGAGCCTTTTGGGCAGCCGATGGTCTGGCATGCGCGCCACGTGTCCAGCCCAGCGAAGCTGGGACTGCATCAGGATGGTGAAGATGCTGGGAAGGGTGGCTTTTGCGAGCACCTCTGTGTCTGGGGTCCTGTCTTGCCACTTGATGTTCAGTAGCTTCCTGAGGCATGTTGTGTGGAAGTGGTTCAGCTTCTTGGCATGTCGTTGGTACACTGTCCAAGTTTCGCAGCCGTACAGTAGTGTGGGGAGAACTACTGCTCTGTAGACCTTTAGCTTGGTCTCAAGACTAATGCCTCTTCTGTTCCAGACATTTGCATTAAGTCTACCAAAAGTTGCACTTGCTCTTGCAATCCTGACATTCACTTCATCGTCGATGGTCGCATTTCGTGACAGTGTGCTGCCAAGGTATGTGAACCGCTCCACCGCACTGAGTCTCTGACCGTTGACTGTGATGTTGGGCTCAACGTAGGGTTTCCCTGGGGCTGGCTGATGGAGAACTTCAGTTTTCCTCGTGCTGATGGTAAGGCCGAAGTTTCTGCTGGCAGTGGCAAACTTGTCGACGCTGAGTTGCATGTCAGCTTCAGATCCAGCGTTGAGGGCACAGTCATCAGCAAACAAAAAGTCTCTGATGATGTCTGTCATGACCTTCGTTTTTGCTTGAAGCCTTCTGAGGTTAAACAGCTTGCCATCTGTTCGGTACTTTAGGCCGATTCCAACATCGCCATCTCTGAAGGCATCAGTAAGCATTGCAGAGAACATGAGGCTGAACAGCGTTGGAGCCAGGACGCAGCCTTGCTTGACACCATTTGTGACAGCAAAAGGAGCAGATGTTTCGCCATTGTCCTGGACTCGAGCCTGCATGCCTTCATGGAATTGGCTGACCAAGGAAATAAATTTCCGAGGGCATCCGTACTTGGCCATGATCTTCCACAGTCCCTCTCTACTCACGGTGTCAAAGGCCTTAGTGAGGTCGACATAGGTGGAGAACAGATCAGCATTTTGCTCCTGACATTTCTCTTGCAGCTGCCTTGCAGCAAACACCATGTCGGTGGTTCCGCGCTCTTTCCGGAATCCACATTGGCTCTCAGGCAAATGACCTTGGTCAAGGTGTGCTGTGAGGCGGTTTAGTAGGATCCTGGCAAGTATCTTGCCTGCAATGGAGAGCAAGGAAATGCCCCGATGGTTATCACAGGCTTGCTGGTTCCCCTTTCGCTTGTACAAGTGAATGATAGATGCATCTTTGAAATCCTGGGGGATCGTCTCTTCTTTCCACATGAGTGAGTACAGCTGATGAAGCTTCTCAGTCAGCACAGTGCCTCCATCCTTGTAGACCTCTGCTGGTATTGAGTCTGAGCCAGGTGCTTTGCCACTGGATAGCAGACGGATTGCTTTCTGGGTCTCAAGAAGTGTTGGCGGATCGTCCAGTGCTTCGTTGGTGGGGACTTGTGGGAGACGGTCTATGGCTTCATCATTTATGGAGGAAGGGCGATTTAAGACACTGTTGAAGTGCTCAGCCCATCGTTCGAGAATGTTCTCCTTCTCGGTGATCAAGGTATTCCCATCTGCACTGAGGAGGGGGGATGATCCTGAGGATGTGGGGCCGTAGACTTCTTTTAAGGCATCATAGAACCTCTTCATATCGTGCCTGTCAGCATATCCCTGGATCTCATCAGCTTTGTCACTCAGCCACTTATCCTGCATCTGGCGTAACTTTTGCTGAACAGTCCTGCAGATGGCATTGTACGCATCCTTTTTTGATGTGGACTTTGGGTTGCTCAGGTGGGCTTGATGCAGACGGCGTTTCTCATCCAGAAGCTGCTTGATTTCATCACAGTTTTCATCAAACCAGTCTTTGTGCTTTCTGGTCATGGGTCCCAGGGTCTCTGAAGCTGTACTATAGATCAGCTCACGCAGGGTCCTCCAGTCAGACTCCACATTCTGGTTGTTCAGAGAGGCGGATTCCAGACGATCTTCCAGCAGCTCCACAAAGGACTGTTTGATGGTGATGTTTTTCAGCTTAGCGATGTTGAGCCGTTTTGGAGCCTTCTGGCCTTGGGGGCGTCTCTTGGGCTGGATTCGAATATTCAGCTTCGAGACTACAAGGCGATGGTCTGTCCAACACTCGGCGCCGCACATGGTCTTTGTTACACGTACATCTTGCCTATCCCTTTTCCTGACGATGACATAATCGATGAGATGCCAATGCTTTGAGCGAGGGTGCATCCATGACGTCCTGTTACGGGTAGGGAGGCAGAAAACTGTGTTGGTTATCAGCAGTTCGTGCTCTGCACATGTCTGAAGCAAAAGCAATCCATTTGGGTTGCAGTGGCCCACACCGTGCCTTCCAATCACTCCATCCCAGGAGATGTAGTCAGAGCCAACTCTAGCATTGAAGTCCCCAAGAATGATGAGCTTGTCTGCTTTAGGGATGGCAGCAATGACAGAGTGAAGGTCCTCGTAGAACTTCGCCTTCACTTCATCCGGGTTGGTCATGGTTGGGGCGTAGGCACTCACAATGGTGAGGTGCTTCTGGCCAGATGCCAGTGGGAGTTTCATGGTCATAAGCCTATCGTTGACTCCCTTTGGGATTCCAGCTAGCTTGCTGACAAGTGCTGTTTTTACTGCAAAACCAACACCAGCCTCACGTCGCTCTTCGCTTCCTCGTCCACTCCAGAAGAAGGTGTAACCAGATCCCCGTTCACAGAGCTCGCCTTCGCCTGCAAGCCGAGTCTCACTCAAGGCTGCGATGTCGATATTGTATCTGGCGAGTTCGGATGCAACTAGTGCTGTTCTCCTTTGGGGTCTGTCCGCGTTATCTCTGTCCAGGAGAGTCCTTATGTTCCAAGCACCAATGGTGAGAGGAACGATCCTTGTTTTTTTTCTTTTCTTTCTCTTTGTTTCGACCGCTGATGTAGGGTCCCCGCCAGCCGCGGTATGCTGGCCAGGGTGATATGGAGCAGGCAATTTTTAGGGCACCTTTTCTAGCCCCTTCCTCATGCCAGGGAGGTGAGCAGTGCATTCCTAAAGAGGGCTGCTCAGACGCTCAGACGGCTGCCGAGCTCCATCGCTGCTCCTGTCGACGAAGAACGACCCTATGGCCTGAGCCGCCTGCGTGCAGGTCTGCGGCTGCGACTGCCAGTGTACCCACACCTGTCGTTTCGTCGCTCGCCTGTCGCCACAGGACTTGGGGGTGATGAAATGATGAAGGATGAAAGGTCATTTAGGATGACTGATGACTTGGGCGATGAGTTTGTTTAAAGTGAAGAGGAGTTGCGCAACGTCGACCTCACTCTCTCGTCCGGGTCCACCAATTTCCAGTGGCAAGACTAAGTCGAGACGACTGGAGGATGAGCACGGATGCAGTGGATGGCCAAGATATCCTTTCGGTGTCTCATCTTGCTCTCTGCACTCCACAGTGCGTTGCTGTAACCGCCTTCCTCTCCGTTGAACCGATAGGTTTCTTCCGCAGATTCTGCCGGATCCAGACTTCGCATGCATGGGTAGACACACCCCGGGGGCCAACTGCTTGTGGCATGCACACAGCACGGTGGAGCTAGATGGCCGTCGGTGGCTCTCCTGAGCCGACGCCCTTTTATGGATCTCCATAAGGGTGTCTAGCCACCCGCCTCACCAGTCCCAGAAGGGAGCGGTGGGAGTGCCGGTTTAGTCGTCGGCAACCCGACCCTGAACAGGTTGTACTGGATTACAGGTTACCAGTAGCAGATCTAATGACCTGACAGTAGTAATAGTAATAGTAGTAGTGTAGGGACTGGCATGTCATCTGCCTAGACCTCTCGGCCTTTTTTATGTCCCCATCGAATCTTCATCTTCACTTCTTCCTTTTATTGGACACTGTTGTCAACGAGAAAATGGCTGGTTGTTTCCTTGCCGTTCTCCTTCTGTCTGACACGGCTGTAGGTGTTGACACGCTTCCTTCACCAAATCATTGTGATGAAGATAGTGATCTTGGAGATTGTTAATACACGCTTCCTTCACCAAATCATTGTGATGAAGATAGTGATCTTGGAGATTGTTAATACACGCTTCCTTCACCAAATCATTGTGATGAAGATAGTGATCTTGGAGATTGTTAATACACGCTTCCTTCACCAAATCATTGTGATGAAGATAGTGATCTTGGAGATTGTTAATACACGCTTCCTTCACCAAATCATTGTGAAGATAGTGATCTTGGAGATTGTTAATACACGCTTCCTTCACCAAATCATTGTGAAGATAGTGATCTTGGAGAAAAGTGTTAATACACGCTTCCTTCACCAAATCATTGTGATGAAGATAGTGATCTTGGAGATTGTTAATACACGCTTCCTTCACCAAATCATTGTGAAGATAGTGATCTTGGAGAAAAGTGTTAATACACGCTTCCTTCACCAAATCATTGTGATGAATATAGTGATCTTGGAGAAAAGTGTTAATACACGCTTCCTTCACCAAATCATTGTGGTGAAGATAGTGATCTTGGAGATTGTTAATACACGCTTCCTTCACCAAATCATTGTGAAGATAGTGATCTTTGAGAAAAGTGTTAATACACGCTTCCTTCACCAAATCATTGTGATGAATATAGTGATCTTGGAGAAAAGTGTTAATACACGCTTCCTTCACCAAATCATTGTGATGAAGATAGTGATCTTGGAGATTGTTAATACACGCTTCCTTCACCAAATCATTGTGAAGATAGTGATCTTGGAGAAAAGTGTTAATACACGCTTCCTTCACCAAATCATTGTGATGAATATAGTGATCTTGGAGAAAAGTGTTAATACACGCTTCCTTCACCAAATCATTGTGATGAAGATAGTGATCTTGGAGATTGTTAATACACGCTTCCTTCACCAAATCATTGTGATGAAGATAGTGATCTTGGAGATTGTTAATACACGCTTTCTTCACCAAATCATTGTGAAGATAGTGATCTTGGAGAAAAGTGTTAATACACGTTTCCTTCACCAAATCATTGTGATGAATATAGTGATCTTGGAGATTCTTAATACACGCTTCCTTCACCAAATCATTGTGAAGATAGTGATCTTGGAGATTGTTAATACACGCTTCCTTCACCAAATCATTGTGAAGATAGTGATCCTGGAGAAAAGTGTTAATACACGCTTCCTTCCCCAAATCATTGTGAAGATAGTGATCTTGGAGAAAAGTGTTAATACACGCTTCCTTCACCAAATCATTGTGAAGATAGTGATCTTGGAGAAAAGTGTTAATACACGCTTCCTTCACCAAATCATTGTGAAGATAGTGATCTTGGAGAAAAGTGTTAATACACGCTTCCTTCACCAAATCATTGTGAAGATAGTTATCTTGGAGAAAAGTGTTAATACACGCTTCCTTCACCAAATCATTGTGGTGAAGATAGTGATCTTGGAGAAAAGTGTTAATACACGCTTCCTTCACCAAATCATTGTGAAGATAGTGATCTTGGAGAAAAGTGTTAATACACGCTTCCTTCACCAAATCATTGTGGTGAAGATAGTGATCTTGGAGATTGTTAATACACGCTTCCTTCACCAAATCATTGTGGTGAAGATAGTGATCTTGGAGAAAAGTGTTAATACACGCTTCCTTCACCAAATCATTGTGAAGATAGTGATCTTGGAGATTGTTAATACACGCTTCCTTCACCAAATCATTGTGAAGATAGTGATCTTGGAGAAAAGTGTTAATACACGTTTCCTTCACCAAATCATTGTGGTGAAGATAGTGATCTTGGAGATTGTTAATACACGCTTCCTTCACCAAATCATTGTGAAGATAGTGATCTTGGAGAAAAGTGTTAATACACGTTTCCTTCACCAAATCATTGTGGTGAAGATAGTGATCTTGGAGAAAAGTGTTAATACACGCTTCCTTCACCAAATCATTGTGGTGAAGATAGTGATCTTGGAGATTGTTAATACACGCTTCCTTCACCAAATCATTGTGAAGATAGTGATCTTGGAGAAAAGTGTTAATACACGCTTCCTTCACCAAATCATTGTGATGAAGATAGTGATCTTGGAGAAAAGTGTTAATACACGCTTCCTTCACCAAATCATTGTGGTGAAGATAGTGATCTTGGAGATTGTTAATACACGCTTCCTTCACCAAATCATTGTGAAGATAGTGATCTTGGAGAAAAGTGTTAATACACGCTTCCTTCACCAAATCATTGTGAAGATAGTGATCTTGGAGAAAAGTGTTAATACACGTTTCCTTCACCAAATCATTGTGGTGAAGATAGTGATCTTGGAGATTGTTAATACACGCTTCCTTCACCAAATCATTGTGAAGATAGTGATCTTGGAGAAAAGTGTTAATACACGCTTCCTTCACCAAATCATTGTGATGAAGATAGTGATCTTGGAGAAAAGTGTTAATACACGCTTCCTTCACCAAATCATTGTGAAGATAGTGATCTTTGAGAAAAGTGTTAATACACGTTTCCTTCACCAAATCATTGTGGTGAAGATAGTGATCTTGGAGATTGTTAATACACGCTTCCTTCACCAAATCATTGTGAAGATAGTGATCTTGGAGAAAAGTGTTAATACACGCTTCCTTCACCAAATCATTGTGATGAAGATAGTGATCTTGGAGAAAAGTGTTAATACACGCTTCCTTCACCAAATCATTGTGAAGATAGTGATCTTTGAGAAAAGTGTTAATACACGCTTCCTTCACCAAATCATTGTGGTGAAGATAGTGATCTTGGAGATTGTTAATACACGCTTCCTTCACCAAATCATTGTGGTGAAGATAGTGATCTTGGAGAAAAGTCAAGGCAAGCTGATGTCATAATGGTCTGTTGTGCCTATCGATGTTCACCAGCATCTGTACCTGTGTGTGCACTCTGCTCAACATCTCCAGTCTATTTTCTTTGTTTGCTTTTGTTAGTTCGTTAGTTGGTTGGTTGGTTGGTTGGTTGGTTGGTTAGTTAGTTAGTCATCTGGTTGTTTCTTTTTTTTCTTTCTGAAAATGAAATTGAAATTTCGAAAAACTTTTTTTTTTCAATCTAACTTTTAAAATAAAACTTCGTTGTTTTGAAAAAAAAAAAAGCTGTTTTCTTTCTGTTTTTATTTGTGTTGTTTTTGTGTATAAATGAAGGATGGCGATACGACAAAGATTTGCGGTGATGCGTTTTTTTGTTGTTGTTGTTTGTTTGTTTTTGGGGGGAGGGGTTGTTGTTGTTTTTTCTCTCTCTCTTTTTTTTCGGGTGTGGGGGGGTGATTTATTTTCATTCTGGAGGTGGAGGTATGCCTATGTTTCGGGGGACACTTGTGAGAAGTTGACAGCTGTTCCATGAGTTCTTGGTTTGTTTTTGGTTTGGTTTGGTTTAGGTTTTCTTGTCGTTGTTGCTTTTCTTCTTCTTCCTCTTCTTCTTTTCTTCTTCTTCTTCTTTTCTCTCTCTCTCTCTCTCTTTTTTCCCTTCTTCTTCTTCTTTTCTTTTTTGATGGGGCGGGGAGAGTTTTGGCTTTCTTCTTCTCTCTGTTACACAACCAACACACTCAGCTTGTCTCACAGATTGGCATAAGCTAACAGGTGGACCAACAGCAAAATGAGGGCTGTGTGATAAATGGTTTCTCCATTGCAATGGGAAATCATTTGCAGCTCAGTCTTTTGTGAAGGACTATGACTCTCAAACTGGGAGGCAAATTTGCACTGGCTCTTTGTGCTGCAGCCTTGGGGGCTTGTTGATCTTTGGGAACCATCCCAGCGCCGACTGTCCAAAACCCCTCTTGGCCGAGAGAGTGGGGATGTAACTTGCAAGACACTCTCCACCATAGTCAAATTCTGGCCCATATAGTCTGGATAGCAGTTACCTCCTCTGCTGTTCTGATGGCCCTAGTCGAACACGACTGACAATCATACAACAACAACAAAAACCGACCAACATCAACTTGCTGATGACTCTGTTGTGGTTGATGCATGCTGTGTATGTTCGTGTTCCCACAACCCGCCCAACACTGACATGGGTTACAGTATCTTTAACGTCAGTATTTCATCTTTTGCATGCGTATACACACGAAGTGGGTTTAGGCACTAGTAGGTCTGCATATATGTTGACCTGGGAGATTGGGAGCAAAAAAACTCCAGCCTTATCCTATCAGGTGCGCCGAACTGAGGATCGAACTCAGGAAACACGGACGAGGATCCAGTGTTCAAACCATTCGGCCACCCACACGGGCCTTTTTCTCTTCTCTTTTGTTGTTGTTGTTATTGTTTGTTTGTTTGTTTGTTTTTGTTGTTGTTGTTGTTTTTGTTTGGGCTTTTTGTTTGATTTGTGGGGGGTTTTGTTGGGTTTTGGGGTTTTTTTTTTCTTCTTCTTTTTTTTGGCGGGGGGCTGTTTTTAGAAGGATATGGAGTTCACTTCTCTTATTTGCTGTGGTTTTTTGTTTTTTTCATTTGACAGCCTATGTCTTGTCTCTCTGTCAGGTGGCGTTATAAAACCGAATGCATGTCGCATCTGAAACATCTGTACTTCTGTTTCGACAAAAGAAATAAACCGATCAGACAGTTATTTCTTTGAAATTAATATCAGT